>NC_058519.1:275785082-276085082 GCF_904849725.1 Hordeum vulgare subsp. vulgare | reverse complement strand
CCTGATGGCAACGAGCTGAAGTGGGAGTATGATGAGGACTCTGACCATTTGTATGTGAAATATCCGGAAGACTGAGGTCGTGGTCGTGATCGTGGGCTAGCATGCGGGATGTGTTAGATCATCTATTTTCCTGTTTAAAGTCCGTAGCTGGACTTGCTGCTACTCTGAATGATGTGTGTCTGTAAGCTATGATATATTCTTAACAGATGGCAAGTGTATGCCCTACTTGTTAATCTTTATTTATGTAACGTGATGATTATCCCGTTTACGAAACACGTAGATATGCCCCTTTCCCCTTTTGAGGCCTCGCCCCCAAATAAGGAAAGGGTCGTATCTTAGTCGTTACAAGTTGGTAATCAGAGCCTTACGACCATAGGAGCCTTTGTGTGACCGAACTTGGCCGAGTCGAGTCTAGTAAAATGTTTGGAGTCTTAGTTATATCGGAGAGTAGGTTTCTTTTTTCTCCTCTTCTATGGTCTGGTGAGGTTCTCGACTTAGGAAATCTTAATTCTACTCCTCTTCTCGCTCAAAAAAAATTAGGATCACGCGGGTATTTTGAAATCTATATGATATCGATGTGACGGAGTTTTGTCTTGGTGCCTCCTGTCTGACTTGATTTCTTCCGGGGAGTTGAGCTCCAGGGGATTCTTGTGCACATCGCCATCATTCAGATTTCTTAGTATCTCGGGTCGGAGGATGTTCGTAATTGCTTCAATACTAGTGGTGACGAGAGGAGTCCGGCTTCCCCAGTGCTGGTGCAGAGAGTTCCGGATGTATCGCCACACTTTGTATCGTTGTGATCACGAGGGTCTGTAGTAGATGAAGGTCCGAGATTTTGGTTATGTGTTGACGGATGTGATACACGGGACGGGTTAGTATAGGAGTTGTGTGACATATTACTCGTCGTATCCGTATACCAGATTGCATGACGAGATATTTCAGGAATTCGTAGGTTGGATATCAATTAGTGACTTATAGGACAATCTTCCTACAGATGCATGATGTGAGGTTGGGATTCAACATTCAGTGGGTACGTTTGTTCACGGTCGTCTTACAGCGGTTCTCGTTGTGTCTTAAAGAGTCCTTGTAGCTTGCTACGACTCGGGGATGCTTCATACGTCGTGTGCACTGCCTTGCAGACGATGGCTACTGTAAACTCGAGCTCGTACGATCTTATCCACGAAGATATCGGATGGAATCTCTGTCATATGTTTGTTCCGAGCAGTTCTAGCTCATACTTGGTCTGCAAGTGGTCTTTAATCAGATTTTGTCAACAGTCACTTTGAGGAAGCATTCTTACTATTTTGTTTGAGTGCAATTGCTAATATTCTTGTTCGGATATTCCTGCCTTTTGATTCAGCTTTACCTTCAATAATATTCTCTGGGCTAATGTGTTGTCTGTCTTCAGGATGGCTCCACCAACTCGTCAAAATCCAGGTCGTGAGGGTACTGATGTTCCGCCACCACCCCCTCCGCCTCCTCCTGCAGAGGCTTGGCAAGCGGTGATGGCTGCAACAAATCCTAACACTCAGATGTTAATACAGCTGTTGCAAGAGAGGACAAATCAGCAGCAGGGCAATTTCAACCATGGTGGTAATCAGCTTGCATCTCTGAGTCAATTCCTGGCAAACCAGCCGAAGAACTTCACGTCGTGTGATCAGCCGTTTGACGTTGAGGACTGGATTCGGGACATGAACAAACACTTTGAGTGCAGCAATGTCCGTCCAGAGGACTTCGTCAAGTTTGCAACATTTCAGCTCAAGGGGCAGGCAGAAGTTTGGTGGCAACACTTGAAGGACTCTAGGGGTGCCAGATTGATCAGTTGGGATGAGTTCTGTAGAGATTTCAGGTCTCACTATATCCCGTCTAGCTTTGTGGAAGAGATGCGTGAGAAGTTCAGACGCTTGAAGCAAGGTGGTTCCTCCGTGTACAAGTACAACGTCGAGTTCCACGAGCTGTCCCTATATGCCTTGCAGGACATTCCAGATCAGAAGAGCAAGATCTATCAGTTCAGAGGTGGTCTGAAAGAGGACTTGCAGCTGGCCCTCGCCTTGCACGACCCTGATGAGTTTGATAAGTTCTATAACTTGGCTCTCAGGGCTGAGACAGCTTTGCTTAGGGTGGAGAATTCGAAGAAGCGTTTGAGAGAGTCCAGTTCGTCGCACTCAACTCAGGTGGTTCCGAAGCAGCAGAAATACTCGGTGTCTCCTCCTCCTCGGCGAACTCAGCAGTTCAAGCAATCGGGTGGTCGTGGTTCTTCCCACCCACCCAACCCAGCTTTTCAGCATAGGTTTTAGCAGCAGAAGCAAGGGAATCCTCAGACACAGTTTCGTCAGCCGGCAGATGTTACTTGTCACAAGTGTGGGTAGAAGGGTCACTATGCCAACAAGTGCACCTCTCAGCTGCGTCTTCCGCCTCCTCCTCGAGGGAAGCCTCCAAGCAATGCTATAGTGAAGTTCAACCCCAGGTCTGCGAGAGTCAATATGGTGAATGCAGCTGAAGCAGACAACTCCTCGGACGTGATTTTGGGTAATCTCTTGGTTAATGATATTCCTGCTAAGGTTTTTTTTGATTATGGTGCTTCGCATTCGTTCCTCTCCATTCCATTTGCATCCAAGCATAATTTTCATGTAGAGGATCTTCCTGCAAGTTCATGCATGCTAGTACTCGAGCCCCAGATATCTCTGTCAAGATGGGTAGTTATGCTTTTCTGGCTTCTCCTATTGTCCTTGGCAAGTATGATATTGATTTGATCCTTGGAATGGATTGGTTGGCTATGAACAAGGCGTCTATTTATTGTGAAGCTAAAGAAGTTAAGCTAACTCATTCTTCGGAGGACGTGATTATCTTCGCAACGCGTGATGACACGGTCCGTCTATTTTCCTTGAATGAGAAGGGTGAGATCTCTCCAATTTCGCAAGTCCCAGTGGTCTGCGAATATGAAGATGTTTTTCCAGAAGAACTGCCAGGAATGCCTCCGCAACACGCAGTTGAGTTTGTAACTGAGCTTGAACCAGGTATTGAGCCTTTGTGCAAACGGCCGTACAAACTAGGTCCAGAAGAGCTGAAGGATCTGAAGAAACAACTTGATGAGCAGGAGCGTCTGGTTCTGATCAGACCAAGCTCATCTCCTTGGGGCTCTGGAGTTCTTTTCGTCAAGAAGAAGGATGGTATGGAACGACTATGTGTCGATTATCGCCCATTGAATAAGAATACGATTAAAAACAAGTATCCACTTCCTAACATCAATGAGTTGTTCGAGAAATTGAAAGGGGCTAAGATCTTCTCGAAGCTTGATCTCGGGATGGGTTATCATCAGATTCGCATTCGCGAAGAGGACATTCCAAAGACTGCTTTCAGAACAAGCTTTGGCTCGTATGAGTATACAGTGATGTCTTTCGGTCTGGCCAATTCTCCACCGACCTTCTATCAAATGATGAATTATATCTTCTCCCCATTCACGAATGAAATCATCTTGTTGTATCTTGATGATATTCTGGTCTTTTCGAAAACTGAGGAAGAGCATGAAGAACATCTCAGGCTTGAGCTTGATAAGATAAGAGAGCATAAGTTCTATGCTAAGTTTTCCAAATGTGAGTTCTGGTTGAAAGAAGTTGTCTACCTTGGGCACATCATCTCTGCCGAGGGCATCAAAGTTGATCCGTCGAAGGTGCAGGCCATTGTTGAGTGGGAGCCTCCCTAAAATGTGAAGTAGCTTCGAAGCTTTCTCGGTCTTGCAAGCTATTGTAGAAGATTTGTTGAAAATTTCTCCAAGATTGCTAAGCCTCTCTCAAGTCTTCTTCAGAAGGGTGTGAAGTATGTCTGGTCTCCAGGGTGTCAGTTGGCTTTCGACACACTCAAAGAGAAGCTCACTTCTACTCCAGTCTTGGTTCCTCCTGATGACTCCAAACCTTATCAAGGGTTATGCGACGCCTCTCTTCAAGGTATTGGTGCAATGTTGATGCAAGCCAAGTGAGAAGAATTACCCCACTCATGATCTTGAGTTGGCGGCGGTGGTACATGCTCCGATGACTTGGAGACACCTCTTGTTGGAAAGAAAGGTTGAAGTGTTCACCGATCACAAGAGTCTCAAGTACATCTTCACCCAGCCTAACCTCAATCTTCGGCAAACTCGTTGGGTGGAAATGCTCCAAGCTTTTAATCCGAGCATTGAGTACACTCCAGGCAAAGCTAATGTCATGGCAGATGCTTTGAGCATGAAGGCTTACTGTAACAGTCTCATTCTGAAGCCTCTCCAGCCTGACCTTTGTGATTCTTTCAGAAAGCTCAACCTTCAGTTAGTACCTCAGGGATTTCTTGCTAATCTTAAGATTTCCCCTACCTTGGAAGACCAGGTCCAACAAGCTCAACTTCTTGATCTAATGGTGAAGAAAGTCAAGATTGGCTTGGCAAAGGGAGTTCCCAAATATAAGTGCTTCAGTGTTGATGCCAGAGATACATTATTCTTTGAGAATCGTCTTGTCGTTCCGAAAGGGGATCTCAGAAAGGTTATCATGGAAGAAGCTCATAACTCTCTTCTCTCTATACATCCAGGAAGTTCCAAGATGTACCAGGACTTGAAACAGACCTTCTGGTGGACTCGCATGAAGCGTGAAATTGCTCAGTTCGTAAATGAATGTGATGTATGTCGAAGGGTGAAAGAAGAGCATCAACGTCCAGCAGGTCTTTTGCATCCATTGCCCATTCCCGAGTTGAAGTTCGACAATATTGAGATGGATTTCGTCACCGGGTTTCCGAAGTCCAAGAAGGGTAACGATGTCATTTTCGTCGTCACCGACAAGTTGAGCAAAGTAGCTCATTTCCTTCCAGTCAAGGAGTCTATCTCGGCACCTCAGCTTGCAGAGTTGTACACTTTGAGGATAGTCTCTTTGCATGGCGTTCCAATGCTGATTTCTTCGGATCGCGGAAGCATCTTTACTTCCAAGTTCTGGGACTCATTTCAGTCTGCGATGGGTACTAAGATTCGATTCAGCACAACCTTTCATCCTCAGACTAGTGGGCAAGTTGAGAGAGTCAATCAGGTCCTCGAGGATATGCTAAGAGCATGTGTCATTTCCTTTGGCATGAAGTGGGAAGACTGCCTACCTTTTGCTGAGTTTTCTTATAGCAACAGCTATCAGGCTAGTTCAGGCAAAGCTCCGTTTGAGATTCTCTATGGCAGGAAATGTCGTACCCCTCTCAACTGGTCAGAGACTGGCGAGCATAAGATTCTTGGGAATGACTTGATTGAAGAAGCTGAGGAGATGTGTCATGTCATTCGGGGTAATCTCATAGCAGCGCAGTCCCGTCAGAAGAGCTACTATGATAGAAAGCATCGTGACATGTCTTATGAGCTCGATGACTTCGTCTATCTTAAAGTGACTCCTATGAAGGGCACTCAGCGTTTTGGCATCAAAGGCAAGCTTGCTCCTCATTTTGTTGGGCCTTTCAGAATTGTTGGCAAGAGAGGCGACCTTGCTTATCAACTTGAGCTCCCTTCAAACTTCGCAAATATGCATGACGCGTTCCATGTCTCTCAGCTTCGGAGATGCTTCAAGACTCCCGAGCGCATAGTTTATCTTCAGGATATCGACCTTCAACCCGACCTATCCTATCGTGAGCATCCAGTTGCAGTTCTTGAGACGACTGAGCGCAAGACCCGCAATAAGTCAATCAAGTTTCTCAAGGTGCAGTGGTCACATCATTCCGATAAAGAGGGCACTTGGGACCGCGAGGATCACCTCCGTTCTGAATTTCCAGAGTTGTTTCAGTCCTAGATCTCGGGTCGAGATCTTCTTGTAGTGTGGGAGAGTTCGTAATGCCCGAGATGTAACCCTTGCCATATTTGGAACCCTTTACTATTTTGGATCATGATTTAATGCATAAGAGTTATCATTTCATGTGGTCATTTCATGCGGCTTTGTTTCATGTCATCACCTTTGCATCATGGCATTCAATGCATTCATGTCAATTCCATTGTGATGATGTTGTTGCTTGATCCATCACGAGTGGAGTGTGTTGTGTTTGATGTGGTGATGTTTTAACATTGTTGCTTTCAACTAGGTTTCAAATAACCCCTTCTCCATTATTTATTTGAGCTCATGTTTAACTTGCTCAAAACCTGTTTTTAAAATGTTGTTAGTTTAGTGTGTTATCTTATGCTTGAGGGGTATTGAGTGTGGGGTTTTAAAACTTAAGTTAAATAGGAGTTTAAATACAAAAATAGCATGGGAATTCTATTTTTGCATTTAAATTAGTTGCTCCAAAAATCAGCTTTACATTTTATTTAAATAGGGCATAATTCCCTTATGCCCCAGGTATTTTCATTTTTTTTCTTCAAACCCGTGTGTGGCTGTGTGAATTTTGTTTGAAGTTGTATTTTAAAAAAAACTTTTGAATTTAATTATTTGCTATCTGGCGCCACGTGGGTTGGCCTCCTCCTTCTCCCTAGCCCATTCTCTCCTCTCCTCGCGCGCATAGCCCACCAGACAACCCTCTCCTTCCTCCTCGCGACGTCATCGCAGTACGACAGAAGCTCCACCACTCATCTTCCTCCCCCTTCGATCTGGTGGCTCCAAGCGCGCCTCCCGAGGTTATTTAAGCGGCCACACTCCCTCCCCGCAACCCTAGGTCTCCGTTTTCCTCCTCCTCTCCTCTCTGGCGCCGTCGGGGGCGTTCCCGAGCAGAGCCACCGCCATGGCCGGCTCCTGGTGAGCTCGTCGCCGGCAGATCAGCGCCCCGTGTGCTTCCCCGACCGGATCAAGAGCACCGATGGACCAGGGGGTTCCATTCCCGACAAGAACGAGCGATGGGGGCGCATACATCGACGACCTCAATGTCCTCCTCTTCTTCCACTACGGCGGCCCCTTCTGCAGCGCCTCGTCATTGGCGTCTCTTCCTCCACAGCGAGCTCCTCTCCTCTCAACGCTAGGTGAGCGAGGCTTGTGCTCTCTCCTCTTCCCCTCTCCGTTAGACGCGTCCGAGCCGTAATTTCGAGGCCTACCAGAGTTGCACCGGCAGGTTGTGCAGTTGCTTGTGTTGTTGCTTGATGTTGCTCGCTGTTGCTTGTGGCATGTCGTAGTCCCTCTGTTCGTGGCCGATGCGTCCCTCTCGTAGTCGTAGTGTAGCCGAGGTAGCCTGCAGCTAGTGTGTGCGTGTGTAGGACGACCTACTCCGATGAGCTCGTCATCGGCGCCTCTCTGCAAAAGCAGAGCAAGGCCGCCCCTTTTCCTAGCTTACCTGGTTAGAGCTCCCCCTCTGGGACACTAGCACGCGCCTGCTCGACTGGCTTGGCCCTTGCGCGCAGAACGGCGCGACGCAGGTTTGAATCCCCGCTGGGCCCTTTTTTATTTTCCTGTTTCGCTGGTGGTAGTGCCTGGTAGTGCTATCTTACCTGGGAACCTTCCCCTTATCTGTCGAGAGCAGTGTTCTAGCGTAGTGGTGAGTGCTGGTGTGTTGCACCAGGAGGACCTGGGTTCGAGTCTAGGAGCTCCCCATTATTTTTTTTTGTTCCCTTGTTCATTTTTTTATCCTATTCCTTTTCTTGGGAAGCAAGATTGGCTTTGTTTTCCTTTTAGCTAGACTTTGGTGTGTATGTGTGTGTGCAAGTGCATGTGTGTGCACTAGTGTGTATATGTAGAGTGTGCATGCACTTGTATGTATATGTGCATATGAGTGTGTGTATGTGTGTGGATGTGTGTGTGTGCACATGAGTGAGATGTGCACACATGTGAGTGTGTGTGTGTGTGCATATGGTTGCACATGCACATGTTCAAGAGGGCCTAGCCCCTCATGTTGCACCTTGTGGTGTGTGTGTGTGTGAATACATATGTGAGTGTAGGTGCTCATGCATGTGCGTGTGTGGGCATGGGTGCACATATGCACTTGTGCATGAGGGCTAACCCCTCATGATTGCCACTATGGAGTGTGTAGTGGTATATGGGCTTGTGTGTGTGCATATGTAGAGGTAGATGTTGTTACTTGTGCTTTATCTACATGTGATAATGTCCTATATGATCATATTGGATTCTAGGTTGTTTTTCGAGCTAGCTTTGTGCCTAGGTGTTACATGCAAGTAACCATGTATTATATATGATTTTGGGGTAGAATCATCCCAGGAATCCACTGGTGCAATCAGATTTCACTTTAGAGCAACTTCATAAACTGTCCTTTTTCGGTCATGATGCCATGTTTGGAGTTTTGTATTATGTGGTGCTTTGTTCCTTTGAGGATGAATCCTTGATTTAGTAGTAGTGGGTGAACCCCTCTACAGCATGGGGTCTTTGTTTTGTTCATAGGAATTTGTATGCACCTATTGTGCCTTGTCAAAGTTGACACTTGGCTGAAACTGACAGCTTTGTGAAAATCTGTGATTTTCACTAAGTCTGAGAATCTGCTGTTATTTTCTTCCCTTGTTGTTATGGTTGCAAAAGCTCATGTGTTGGGAATCAGCGCAAGCAACAAACTAAAGTTTGTGAAATTTTGTGTTTGTCTAGTTCCCTGTCAAATTTCATGCTCATTCACTTCCTTTAGATATCATTTTGTAGGCTTCCAAAATGCTTCAGCGCATAAGCAGCTGGTGAAAATCTCAGATTTTCACGAAGTCCCAGAATCTGTCATTTTTTGTCCAAGTTAGTGCCTATAGATCTGCTCATGTGTGACTCCTTTGTATTAACTTCATGCACAGGCTTGTAGAGCTTTTGAATGGCTTTTGCCTCATATCTTGTTTGGCTCATTTGGATGGTTGTAGATACTTTAAATGTTGTGGACAAACTGTTATGATGCTATTAAAAACATATTGCATGTTTTTGTTGATTTGAAGCTTGTGTGGGCATTGTTGATGGTGTGGTGTGTTCCCATGCACCACCCCACTTATATTTTATTGTTTGATCATGTGGCAACCTAGTAACACCATGAGGGGGCCATTGGAGTGCGTTTGTGGTCGATTTGAGCTGTAGGTCTCCATATCTTGTTTTGTAGTTTCCGGTTGATCCGTAGCTCCGTTCTCTATGTTCTTTATATATTTTTGCTTCGTTTTATCGTGATGCACATGTTCATGCCATCATCATGCATGTCAACATAACTTAATATGAACTTCTGTCCAGAATTCTATTAACTCAACTAAAGCATTTGAAAGTGACTAGAATAGTGATGCAAGCTTCCTTCTACACTCATGCATCATATTGTTTGTTGCATCATGTTGTGTTGGTGTTCATTGGCTGTTATTTTATCTTGGGTAGCATCTGGATCGGAGAGCGAGTACGTGGATTCTAGAGAGTACGTGCAGGAAGATCAAGAGTTGTTCCAAGCTGAAGACATCACATGCAAGACGACCGTGACCTTGATACCATATCTAGCTTTTTTATGCTTAGAATCACGTTTCCTTCGATACATGCTCGCTGCCTACCACTTGATATAATGCCTCCAGTTATTGCCATGAAACCCAAACACCTCCCTCTCCCAGCAAATGTTGTTTGGCTAAGTAGGCTTGCTCAACCTCTAATGAATAGCTTTGCTAACTGCACGTGCCAGCTGTCTCATGTGATAGCAAGAGTATTTTGATATCATTATGTTTAAACTGCTATTTAATTAATGCACATATATACTTGGTAAATGATGGAAGGCCTGGCCTTTTGCCGGGTGATTTGTTCTACTATTGCCGCCTTAGTTTCGGTTACCGGTGTTTCATTCCATAATTGATCGCTCCTAACACGTTCGGGGTTGTTATGGGGACCCCCTTGATAAATCGTGTAGTGTTAAGGCTTGTCCGGCAGGACCCAACATTGGTTTTAGTTTGCTAATCACCTAATAATAATTTGCATAGGGAATAGCTACCCCGAGGATTTAATCAACAACCCGGGCCAGCGCTTCTCATGAGTGTTGGTCCCACCTGAGCGATGTCCGAGCCCCCCCCCCCGGTCACCCACGGGTTTAGCCAACCCGATGTCTAGCTCATCCGTCGTGTCGTGAGACTGAGATACGCGGCTCTTATCGGGGTCGTCGACACGACAGGAGGTCCTGCTAGATTTGTCTTACCTTACCGATATATCTTGCGTATAGGAATCCCGGTGAAACTTTGGGTCTCCTCAAAGTTGAGGTTTTCCTCTAAGGAATCCAACGAGATCACGAGATTCATGATAGAGGATTACTTTGCGGCCCATGACAGTTTGTGATTGACTAGTTGGAGCACCCCTGCAGGGTTTAATCTTTCGGAAAGCCGTGTCCGCGGTTATGTGGAAAACGTGGATAATTTGTTAACATCCGGTTCTACACAACTTAAAGTAACTCTGATAAAACTGCCAACTATGTGCGTAACCGTGACTGTCTCCTTCGAAGACCTCTCTTCAATCAGACACGGTGGGGTTATGTTTGACGTAAGTAGGTGTTCAGGATCACCTAGTGATCAACTAGACTTCGATCGCTTGCGTAGACCACCATATAAACTACTCCGATCGTCGTAAGTTAGTCTCCATGCATGCTTAGGTTGCTGCAAACCCATACACTAAACCTTCCTCACCTAATAACTTGACTAGTTTCGGTACCAAGGTCATTCGATTGATGAGTCCCCGTGGCTCACAGATTACTTCAAACCCCAACAGGTTCAGGTACGCCCGATGCAGGAGAGCCTGATGGCAATGAGCTGAAGTGGGAGTATGATGAGGACCCTGACCGTTTGTATGTGAAATATCCGGAAGACTGAGGCCGTGCTTGTGATCGTGGGCTAGCATGCGGGATGTGTTAGATCATCTACTTTCCTGTTTAAAGTCTGTAGCTGGACTTGTTGCTACTCTGAATGATGTGTGTTTGTAAGCTATGATATATTCTTAAGGAAAGGGTCGTATCTTATTCGTTACAGGTGCCTTGTTCTAGTTTTCTCTCAGGTGGCTCATGATCTCTTCATTCTCATATATCTCAATTCATTCTTGTTATCCCCATTCATTCCAATTCTTAATGGTGTCTCCTACAAGACTTCTTCAAGTTTGTGCTCATATCTCTCCTCAATCTTTTCAAGAAGAATAAGTGGTATGCTAAATCCGTTGCTTGTCATCAATTTAACTTGATGAAGGATAAGCATAACATAATTCTATTCCTGTTTCATAGTGATTTCAATCTTTCTTCCGGAGTGGCTCAGGATATCAATTCTTTTCCCAACTGCTCCACCTCTTCTTCTCCTTTATTCTTTGAGGTGGTGTTTTACGTTCTTGTTAGTGGAGAAGTCACGAAGAGAAGTTGTTTCAAGAGTTAGATATGTAAACCTACCAATTCTTTGATCATGAGATATTTCAACCCATGATTTCTTCATTGAACTATCTTGGTTTAGACTTCACCTAAGGCCTTATATAAGGGTTGTTGCTATTATGGTGTTGCATTAATCCAAGTTTTCAATGTTTCCCCTTGGTGTTAGAAGTTTTGCCTTTCTTGTTGCATCCAATCAATCCTTGTTTCTGTTAGTGGCTGGTTGTCACCTCATTATTGGAGATGGTTTTCATAAGTCCTCTAGAAGATTGTTCTTTCCGTTGTTGGTTTGCCAACAACTCCATTCAATTCTTCTTGCAGGGCTGCTTATCAAATTCAATTGTGATAGTAGTTGTCATTCTTTTCTTCATTCTCTCTTCCCAATGATCTAGTTTCTATTCTTTATTCCGGTGGCATTCTGAGGTTGATCTTTGTATATCAATCATCTCAGGTTGTCTAGATCATGTTCTTTCCTTGCTTATCATTTTAGTTGTTTTGTTGTGAATCTTGTCAAGCTTTTTCCATCTTATCAAATTTTTGTCATAAATTTCCTACCGAAGTGCTGCCGAATTTTTCTATGAATTCTCGTTTGTTTCTCTTATCATTCCTCATCTCTTTGCAACCTTCAAGGATCATTGGTTTCACTAGTTTGTAAAAGAAGCAACTAAGTTTTACCTCCTTTTTCTCATCCTCTCCCCCCTTTCATTCTTGGATCTCGGGGCGAGATCCTCTTGTAGTGTAGGAGAGTTGTGACAGCCCAAGACCGACGCTTCACAAGATTCCCCTTTTATTCTGTTTTCGTCGTGTGACTTATTTGTCTGTCACACTCATCATCGCATCATTCGCATCATGTGCATTGCACCGGCACTCCGTTGCCGTTAGTTTTCAAACCTGCATCCGTTATTAGTTGTTGGTTCTCTCTGTTATCGATGTTGCCCGTTTTGAGACCAACCACACACGCATGCGCCCGCGGCATCGATAAAATCTTGTTTTCAAAGTGCGTGAAAAATATTCTTGGGTTGGGTTGAAACTTGGCGTGCGGTCTTACTATAGTGTAGGTAGGCCGCCTGCCAAATTTCGTCCCAATCGGAGTTTGTTTGATACCCGAATCGTTAAAGCTATAGAGGCACTATAGCCGGTCCAATGTCGGACGTTTTCGTTGTTTTGAACTATGTCGTCGGGTTGCCTGTTTTCCCTCTCATCTCCGCCTAGCCTGTCTGCACGGTGCACCGACCTGCGGACAACCTAGCCCGAAAACCTTTCGGAACCCGAACCCGGCGGTCGTGACCGTTGGATCCGGATCAACCCCGTTTTACCGCAAACCATCATAGGTTTGTCCATTGGGCTCCCTAACCTAATCATCTCGGCCACCCGATCTAAATCAGAGGGTCCAGATGCCCCTAAAACCTAACCCACTAACTATATATAGATCACCCCTACCTAATTAGGTACAAACCCTAACTCCTAGGAGCCTTGTCCCAACAGCCGCCGCCACATGTTGTCTCCCACCTCGGGATCCCCGAGATGCAAACCGAGTCAACCAGGCATGCTTCCACCTCTCCCTCGATCTTGTGCAGCCAACTCACCCATAGTCCCGAGCTCGCCCTCGCGCCCGTGGCGCCCGAAGTGAGGGGCTCCGCAGCGCCAGCTCCCGTGCACCGTTAGCCTTCGGTAGGTGCCCGCGACCGGCGTCTCCGCGACACCAGCTGCCGGCAATGTTGGCTTTTGAACCGCTAGACCAAATACCTCTGTAGATGTGTCCACGTACGTGCAAAACTACCACGCAAGCAAGCATACAGAGTGCTTGATCAAGCAGGCTGACGCGTTCTAGCTGGCTGATCCTTTGGCCAAGGCAGCTACGTAGCAAACTTGTAAGGCTATCTAGCCAAGCTAGCTCATGTATCCTGGCGAGAACGAGAGATCGGTTTCTATGGAAGATAAGTTGTACGCAACAACAGTAGGTGCAAGTTTATGGAAAATCAGGTGCGTGTCGCACCTGTTTGTTTTTTGCTTTGATATTTTCTGATCTGGTGTTACAAGGGTTGGGGTAGGCGCATATATATATGCTAAGCATAGGCTACTTCTAATCCTACTCGGTTCGCAATACTACTACTAATCCTACTCGGTTTGCAATACTAACCAAACTAGGACACACGTGTACGTTTAGACTACAACTAGGTTAATTACTACATTCACCTCCTTAACCTTGTTGGTGTGTCTTCATTGCTTGCACTCCAACTTTCTTCCTCATATCGATGAACTTCTGTCGACCGAGGGACTTGGTGAAAATATCGGCAAGCTCGTCTTTTGTGTTCACATGTTGACCTTCGATCAACCCCTCCTCAATGCACTCCCAGATGTGATGGAACCGGGTATTTATGTGCTTGCTCCTTTCATGATGAACCGGATTTTTGCACAATGAGATTGCAGCTTGGTTTTCAATCTTCAATGACACCTTCTGTACCTCCCACTTTGCAAGAATAGCTAGGACTCTTCTCAGCCACACTGCTTGACAAGCCGCCGTGCTTGCCGCTATGTATTATGCCTCGCATGAAGGCTGTGCCACCACCTTTTGCTTCTGAGAATTCCAGCTAATCGAATTCGGGCCAAGGTAGAAAAACATGTCGTTGTGCTCTTTTGGTCATCCACATCACCTGCCATGTCACTATCTGAATATCCACGAAGGACTAATCCTTCCTTTCCCTTTCTGTATGTGCAGCCAAGATTAATTGTGCCTTTCACATAACGTAGAATTTGATTGACCGTGCTCATGTGTTCGGTTGTCGGATTCTCCATGAAACGATCCTGACTGAATAAGCCAAGTCAGGTCGAGTATGCACCAAGTATCTTAGGCTGCCCACAACGCTTCGATACATTGTGGTGTCCACCGGTGGATTTGAGCTACGTTTGCTCAACTTGTGACGTTAGTCCATTGGAACTTGTGTCTCGTAGCAATCTGACATGCCACACTTGTCCAATAACTTGACCGCGTAGGCCGATTGACATAGGGAAATCTCTCCGGAGCTTTGCTTCACTTCGATGCCCAAGTAATAGTTGAGTAATCCCAAATCACTCATGCTAAACTTGTTCCTCATTTGCGCCTTGAAACATTCAATTTCTTGTACACTATCTACGGTGATAATCAGATCATCGACATAAACTCCAACTAGCAGGTTTGAGCCATTGGAGTTCTTTGTATAGATTGCGTGCTCCAGGGGACATCTCTTGAACCCGAGCGAGACCAAACTTCGGTCTAACTTTGACTTCCAAGCTCTTGGCGCTTGCTTCAACCCGTAAAGTGCCTTCTTGAGCTTGTAAACTTCCCCTTCTTCGCCTTTCTTCTTGTAGCCGAGGGGTTGTTCTACGTACACTTCTTCTGTGAGATCGTCGTTGCGGAAAGCGGATTTAACATCCATATGATGAACCTTCCAATCCTCTTGTGTTGCTAAAGCTAGGAGCACTCTCACTGTCTCGAGTCAAGCAACTGGTGCAAACACCTCATCATAGTCAACTCCTTGACGTTGTACGTAGCCCTTTGCAACGAGTCTTGCCTTGTACTTCACAATGGCACCCTTAGTGTCCTTCTTTAACTTGTAAACCCACTTCAAACCAATTGCCTTTTGGTTCGGAGGTCGGGTTACCAAAGTCCACGTGCCATTGCTCTCGATCGCCTTCATCTCCTCATCCATGGCGTGCGTCCAGCTAGGACTTTTGCTCGCCTCTACGAAGTTCGCCGGCTCCTCAACTCCGAATAGACATAATCCGGAGTACTCGAGCATAACTGGATTTGTGTACTTGTAGACTTTCTTGAGGGTCTTGTAGCGACGAGGCCCTGAGGCCGTGAGGAGTCCGTTGTGGCTAGCGAAGGAGGCTACACAAATTGTGTCGGTGTTGATGCACTTGAGGAAGACGGCTGACTCCCGGGTGTCTCATCGACATCTGTGTCATCGGCGTAGTCATCGTGACCGTGACCATCATCTTGATTGTCGTCGTCACTATGTGCCTCATTGTCCACGTTGTCGTCGATATCTCCGCCCGTGCCATGTGTGTCATTGTCGTTATCTCCTTGCGACCTATGTGTGTCATCGTCAGTGTTGGCACCATGATGATCACTACCATTATGGTCACCTTGGTTGGGCGTCTTGCCAACCACCTGGACATCCTCCCCTGCATCATCATCAGTTGGAAATTCAACTGTGAATATGTTACCGTTTGGAGCATCGTCAGTTGCGGCGCTCCAATTCCACGCTTGGTTTTCTTCAAACACGACGTCGCGTGAAATCCATAGACGCTTGGTTTGTGGATCATAGAAGCGGTATGCCTTGGTGCCGGAACTCCTCTCGTATCCAATGAACACCATCTTGGTGCTACGATCGGCAAGATTTGAGAGATGCGGCTCCGCCGTCTTCACATGTGCCACACACCCGGACGTCCGTAGATGAGACACATTTGGCTTACGTCCATAAATTGCTTCATACGGAGTCTTGCCGATCACCGCCTTCGTTGGAGCCCGGTTGAGAAGATAGACCGCCGTCGAGACAGCTTCTCCCCAAAAAGTCCCCGGTAGGTTCTTGCTCTTGAGTAAACTCCTTGCCATGTCAACGACGGTTCGATTGCGCCTTTAAACGACCCCGTTATGCTGCGGCGTGTAAGGTGCCGTGAGGAACCTTTTTATGCCAATCTTCTCACAGTAGTCGTTGAATTCGTTCGACGTAAACTCTCCGCCGCGATCTGTACGTAGAGCGCGAACCTTAAACTTGTGTTCCATCTCCGTTGCAGCCTTCATCTTCTTGAACGCTTCAAATGCCTCATCTTTAGATCGTAGGAGAATGACCCACATATATCTCGAGTAGTCGTCTACCACAAGGAAGAAATACTTCTTTCCCGCGTGAGTTGTTGCGGTGATAGGGCCACATAGATCACCATGGACCAGCTCGAGTGCATCACTTGCACGATAGGTAGACTGAGCAAGGAATGGCATGCGGTGTTGTTTTCCAACCAAGCACCCGTCACATACTCGATCAACATGGTCGATAAATGGCATCCCGGATACCATCTCCATCTTTGACATCTTCTTCAAGGCGTAGAAGTTAACGTGTCCAAATCTAGCATGCATAACTGTAGTGCCCCAAGGGTGTACCTTCCCTATTTGTAACCTATTGCAAGTGGGTCCACCTTGACAAGAATATGATGATATCATTTGTGCCATGACTTCATGAGATGTCCCTTGTATTTTTTTTCCTTGCATACATGCATGTCATATCATATCTTCCATGTTTCATTCAGACTTTGTGATTGCAAGTGTGGTGGTGATGATGTGGTGTCTTGTGATTTCATGTGATGTTGGTGCATATGTGTTGTGGTGATTAGTAGTGGTGTTGTGGTGATAGTTGGTTTGCAAAACCCTTTGATTACAAAACCCCTCTCTCTCTATTAATCCCCTAGTTCAAATATTTACTTGTTCCTTCCCTGCTTTTAAAATGTCCAAAGTTTAGAGAATATTGTGGGGATGATGGAGTGACATATTTGATGTTTTGTTGAGTTGAAATAAGGGTGCAAATAAATCCAAAACAGAAACTAAATTGCTGTTTTGCATTTATTAAAGTTGCTCCAAAAATTCCCTTTGTATTTTATCCAAATAGGTTAAATGTTTTCATGACCACGGGCATTTTTATTTTGTTTTTATCTCCAACAGAAAGCCCTGTGTCTATTTTTCTTTTCTCTGGTTTTTCTTTTAATAAGATTTAGTCGAGGAGCTTCCTCCTCTATCTGCCGCCCTAGTGGGCTTCCTCCCACCTAGGCCGGCCCATCTTCCTGTGTGCGTGCGCAAGGGCCGCGTGCCTCTCCTTTCCCTGACGGCGTTCCCCCTCTCTGTTCTTTCCGTCTCCAATGCCAGAGAGAGGACGGGCGACGCCGTGAGCAGCAGCAACATCAAGGCTTCCCCCCTTTAAAGCGTTGGCGTCCGTGCCCAACTGCCTAGGGTTCCTCTTCCCCCCTCAGCCGCCGCCGCCACCTCTCCCCATCTCCATCTAGTCTCCCTTCCTTCCCTTGCCGGTAAGTGTCATGTAGGAATAGCAGAGAGAGAGAGAGGTCATCGCCGCCGTCTACCTCCGTTCCCGTCGGCGTCCGGTGCCGTCGCCATGTCCAGGAGCTCGGGGAGGCTCCCCGCGCCCCATTCCCACCAGCATTGAGGACGAGGGTCGACCACAGCGACGGCCAGCAGCACGTCATCGCCGCGGCCCCGGAGCTCCCGTCGTCTTCCTCTACCTCGTCGGCAGCAGGGAACCGTCGGCATCTTCTTCCCCTACGGCTACTCCTTCGAGCGGGTGGCCTCTTCCCTTCCTTCCCGAGGTGAGGCTGCACCTCCCCTTCCTTCTTCCTCCTTAGATCGGCCCGGATCCGGCGAGGTGCTCGCGTGTCTCTCTGTCAGGTAGCAGGTGCAGTGGTGCAGTAGAGTTGTGGTGTGTCTCGGCGATGCAGTAGTAGCAGGGATCCTTCCCCCGTGTAGCAGCATCGGCAGCAGTGTCTTCTCCCATCGTAGCGCAGCAGCAGCAACAGAGAAGCCACGCGGCCTCCCTGTCGCCGGCGCTTCCCTGTGATGTGCGGAGCAAAGCCACACAGTAGAAGTAGTTTACCTCTCAATACAACCCTCCTTTGTCAGATATCGTACGTAGCCGAGTGGTAGTGAGTGTGGTGTGCCTGTTGGAGGGCGTGGGTTCGATCCCCCCTCGGCGCTATTTTGTTTTCTGATTTTTTTCGTGCACAGTAGCAGCAGGGAGCAAGTTACCCTGCTTGCTTCCTTTCTCTGTCGAGCTTATGGCAGTAGTGTAAGGCTAGGTGTGTTGCAGTGCACCAGGGGCACTAGAGTTCGAATCCCAGGCTGCCCCTTTTCTTTTTCCTTCTTGCTATATTTTTTTCCCTCCTTGCTTGTTGCTATTCTTGTGCCTAAATACATAGGTGACAATGGCATTTTATTTTTTCCTTTGCTGCTATAGAAGTGCCAGATGATGTGATGCATGTGTGTGTTCATGTGAGAGATGTATGTGTGTATGTGCCTACACATGGTGTTGGCCACATGTGTAGGTGTGTGGGTGTGGTGCCTCCCTTGTAGATGATGTAAGTGTAGGTGGCTTGTGTTCTTTTGCTTGTGTGTCTAGTTAGGTGGCAGTAGGTATGTGCATGTGTGTGTGAGTGTTGCACACACATGAGGTGTTGCTAGTGTATGTATGCATGTATGTGTAGCTTTCATATCACTTTCTTGATAGCCTTCCCTTATGTTGTACTTGGGGTCTTAGAGCTTAGATGAGATTGTGGTGTGATATGTATGTGGTAAAACAGCCCCATATGCAAGTTGTGCACCTCCTCATGTTTAATATGAGAGAGAGCATGAAGTGTGTGTGAGTGGGTGACTTAGTGAGAAGTATTTGTGTTGTTGATGTGCTTGACACCAACATGGGGTCCAAACCCTCATGTCCATATTGTATTCGTGCACATGAGCATAGATATGTGATAGTGGTACTAGTGGGAGTTGCAAGAAATGTTGCACTATTCACTATGTTGGATTCTATGTAGTTTTTCCTTCCTAGTTTGAGCTCACTTGCTCCAAGCAAGTGCATGTGTTTTATATATGGTTTTGGGGTAGAAAGATACCAGGAATCCATTGGTGAAATCATTTTTACCATTGGAACATTTTCTGGAAAGGTCATATTTACTTTTTCTTCTAAGTTTAGAGCTTGGTTCCATGGATTGTGATGTGCTCTTGTATTTGTTTCTTGGTTGTGGTAGTAGAGGGTGACCCCCTCTACCACATGTTGGTTTCAATTCATGATTTGGGATCCATGTGTGCAAGTTGTGCCCATCCAAAGTAGGCATGTGGCTGAAATTCCAGATTAGTGAAAATCTGAGATTTTCACTAAGTCTGAGAATCTGGTTATATTTTCTTCTCCTGTAGATGAGGTTGTTCTGGTCATTGTGTTGTGATCTGGCCCTAGATTTCAACTAGAAAGTTGGAATGATATGTTTTTCTAGCTCCCTGTAAAATTTCATGTCATTTGGAGACTTGTAGGTATTATTTTGGCTGCTGTCAAAAAGCTTCAGAGCAAAGACAGAAAGTTAGTTGCAGGAATTTTCACTAAGTCCCTGAGATCTGATGGTTTTGGGCAACTTTGCAGCCTTATAACTTTCTGTGTTTAATTCCTTTTTGTGTGATTCTTGCTTGTGCTGGTAGTATAATTGGCTAGCTACAGACACATATATTATTTTTCATAGTTGGGTGGCTGTAGGTGCTGTGCATGTAGCTCACAAAGTGCTAAATGCAGTTTATGGCAAATTGTGTAGTTTTGTCATTTTGATGATTGTGAGTGCTTAGTTGATGTTGTGGTGTTCCTCTTTGCTCCACCCCATCCATGATGGGTTGTTTTATGTCTTGGCAACTTGGGAATACCAGATTTGTGCCATTTGAGTGTGTGGTGATGATTTTGACACATAGGGCTTCATAACTTGTTTCGTTGATTCCCGTTGATCCGTAGCTCCGATTGTATTGTTCTTTATATGGTTTTGCATCGTTTTCACGAGAAGCATATGATCATGTCATTCTCATGCATGTAAAAATAGGTTAGCATGCATTTCTGTCCAGGAACTTGTTTTAGCTTCTTAAGCTTGTGTTGGTGATAGAAATAGTGATGCATGCTCATTTTTCATCTCATGCATCATGTGGTTGTTGCATCTTGAGGTGCTGTTGTTCATTGGATGTTATTATTATGTTGGGTAGCATCGGAATCGGAGAATGAATACGTGGAGTCAGGAGAGTACGTGTAGGACGATCAAGAACCATTCCAAGCTGAGGATATCACAGGCAAGATGATATGACCTTGATTCCATCTCTAGACTTGTTATGCTAGTTTGCGATTCCATGTCATATTGCTCGCTGCCTACCACTGAATTAAATTGCCTCTTGATATGCCATGAACCCAAATATTGATCCCTTCCTAGCAAACTTGAATGGCTAAGTAGGATTTGCTCAGCTACTAATGTTAGCGTTGCTAGATGCAGGTGCTTTGTCTCATGTGACAACATGAGCTTGATATCATTATCTAAATTATGTTATTTAATTATTGCACCCATATACTTGGTAAGTGACGGAAGGCCTAGACTTTTGCCGGGTGCTTTGTTCGGTTATTGCCGCCATAGTTACCGACTACCGGTGTTTGATTCCATATTGATCGCTCCTAGCACGTTCGGGGTTGTTATGGGGACCCCCTCGATAAATCGCGTTGTGCTAAGGCTTGTTCAGCAGGACCCAACATTGGTGTTAATTTGCTAATCACTTAATAATAATCTGCATAGGGAATAGCTACCCCGAGGAATTTAATCAACAACCCAGGCCAGTGCTCCTCATGAGCGTTGGTCCAACCCAGAGCAGCTTATTACGCTCCCCGGGACAACTCGGTGTTTTGGCGTGGTAACCATCGCTCATCCGGCGTGTCCTGAGACTGAGATACACGGCTCTTATCAGGGTCGTCGACACGTCGGGAGGTCCTGCTAGCCTTGCCTTACCATAGCGATATACCTTGTGTATAGGAATCCCAGTGAAGCTTTGGTTTTCCCCAGAGTTGAGGTTTTCCTCTAAGGAATCCGACGAGATCACGAGATTCGTGATAGAGGATTACTTTGTGGCCTGTGTACGTTTGTGATGGACTAGTTGGAGCACCCCTGCAGAATTTAATCTTTCATAAAGCCGTGCCCGTGGTTATGTGGCAATTTGGAATATTTTGTTAACATCCGGTAATAGATAACTTAAACTTAAATTATTAAAATTGCCAATCGTGTGCGTAACCGTGATTGTCCCCTTGAAGATCTCTCTTCGTTCGGGAACACGGTGGGGTTATTATTGACGTAGGTAGGTGTTCAGGATCACTTAGTGATCAAGTATTCACGACCGCTAGTATAGTCGACCTTCATAAAGGCTCTACGTATTTTAGCCACCAAATCAAGCTTAGGATGTTCCAACCTTAAACACTTCACCTTATCCTACCTAATAACTTGACTAGTTCTGGCACCAAGGTCTTAGATTGCTGAGTCCCCGTGGCTCACGGATTCCTCCACAATACCAACAGGTTCAGGTACCCCAGAGACAGATGATCCCGACGGCACGTAGCTGGCGTGGCAGTACGATGAGGAGACAGACCGCCTGTACGTGAACTATCCACAAGATTGAGGCGTGTTCGTGATCGTGGGCCTGCAGGCAGGGTAGCATAGCCTTTCTATGTTTTGTAGTCCGTAGCGGAACTACTTTGGTTGTATGCGTGATGTACTCTGATATATTTATGAGAAGGCAATTGAACCCCTGATTGTCTATCTTTATTATTATGTATGTGTTGTGTTACCTGTTTGTGAGACGCTTAGATGCGCTCCTTTCCAATTCGGGGCCTCGGTCCCCAGATCGGAAAGGACCGCATCTTGGTTGTTACAAGTTGGTATCAGAGCCTTACGACCATAGGAGCCTTTGTGTGATCGTACTTGGCCGAGTCGAGTCTAGAAAAAAAATTCAGTCTTAGTTATATCGGAGAGTAGGATTCTTTTTTTCTCCTCTTCTATGCCCTGGTGAAGTTCCCGTCTTAGGAAATCTTTAACTCTACTCCTTTTCTCGCTCAAAAAAATTTTAGGATCACGCGGGTATTTGTGAAATCTATATGATTTCGATGTGACGGAGTCCTGTCCTGGTGCCTCCTATATGATTTAAGTTTTAGGGGAGTTGAGCTCCAGGGGATCCTTGCGCACATCGCCATCATTCAGATTTCTGAGTATCTAAGAACGAAGGATGTTCGTTATTGCTTCAATACTAGTAGTGGCGAGATAACCCCGATGTCCCCAGTACTGGTGCAGATTGTTCGGGGGTACTACCACACTTGGTATCGTTGTGATCGGGAGGATCTGTTGTAGATGAAGGTCTGAGATGCTGGTTGTGTGTTAAAGGATGTGATACAGGTGACGGGTTAGTTCAGGAGTTGTGTGAAATACTCCTTGTATCCGTGTACCAAATTGCATGACCAGTTATTTTGGGAATTCATAGGTGGGATATCAAGTAGTATCTTATAGGACTATCTTCCTACAGACGCATGATTGAGGTTGGGGAAATCTTGATCATATGTTTGTTCCGAGCAGTTCTAGCTCACACTTGTTTGCAGTGGTCCTTATCGGAATTTTGTCGTCCGTCATTTTGAGGATGCATTCTTGCTATGTTGTTCAAGTGCAATTGCTAAATTCTGTTCAGATATTCTGTCTTTTGATTCAGCAATATCTTCAATTATTTTGTGGACTAATATGTTGTCCCTCTTCAGGATGGCTCCACCGACTCGTCAGAACCCAGGGCGTGAGGATATGCCGCCTCCACCACCTCCTCCCCCTCCGCCGCCGCCGCCTCCTCCTATAGAGGCCTGGCAAGCGGTGATGGCAGCTACTAATGCAAACACCCAGATGCTGATTCAGTTGCTGCAAGAGAGAGCCAACCAACAGCCAGGCAATTTTCAACATGGTGGAAATCAGTTTGCGAGTCTGAGTCAGTTTCTGTCGAACCAGCCAAAGACGTTCACTTCATGCGACCAGCCATTTGATGCAGAAGATTGGATCCGTGATATGAACAAACATTTCGAGTGTAGCAATGTGCGTCCGGAGGATTATGTCAAGCTTGCAATGTTTCAGTTGAAGGGGCAGGCTTCTATATGGTGGCAGCAGCTAAAGGACTCCAGAGGCGCCAGGGTGATGTCTTGGGAGGAGTTCTGTCGTGACTCCAGGTCCCACTACATCCCTTCAAATTTTATGGAGGAGATGCGTGAGAAGTTCTGGCATTTGAAGCAGGGCGGCAATTCCGTGTACAAGTACAATGTTGAGTTCCATGAGCTGGCCTGTTACGTGCTGCAGGATATCCCGGATCAGAAGAGAAGATTTATCAGTTCAGGGGTGGCTTGAAAGAAGACTTGCAGTTAGCTCTTGCCTTGCACGATCCTAAGGAGTTCGACAAGTTCTACAACCTAGGTCTCAGAGCAGAGGCAGCCTTGCTCAGGGTGAAAAATTCCAAGAAGTGCTTCAGAGATTCCAGCTCTTCCTCGACTCAGGTGGTTCAGAAGCAACAGAGGTTTTGGGTTTCTCCTCCTCCTCCTCCTCGGCACTCACAACAGCTGAAGCACTCAGGTGGTCGTGGTTCTTCCCACCCACCCAACCCTGGCTTCCAGCAGAGATATCAGCATCAGAAGCAAGGGCCTCCTCACACTCAATACCGGCAGCCAGCAGATGTCACTTGTCACAAGTGTGGGCAGAAGGGTCACTATGCCAACAAATGTACTTCTTAGCTCCGACTGTCGCCTCCTCCTCCAGGCAAACCTCCAAGCAACGCTCTTGTCAAGTTCAACCCCAGATCAGCTCGAGTCAACATGGTGAACGCAGCTGAAGCAGAGAACTCGTCAGATGTGATCATGGGTAACCTCCTCGTTAATGATATTCCTACTAAAGTGTTATTTGATTCTGGTGCATCGCATTGCTTCATCTCCAAGCCTTTCATATCTAAGCATGATATTCCTGTAATTTATTTGGATAGTCCCTTCCGTGTGGTTTCTTCGGGCATGCGCATGAGTTCGCACATGAGGGTTCCGGATGCTTCTGTCAAGATAGGCAGTTATTCTTTTCTCGCATCTCCTATTGTCTTGGGCAATTCCGACATCGACTTGATTCTTGGTATGGACTGGCTGGCCATGAACAAGGCGTCAATTGATTGTGAAGCCAAAGAAGTGAAGCTTACCCACTCTTCGGAAGACGTGATTATATTCGCGGCGCGCGATGATACAATCCGTCTGTTCTCCTTGAATGAAAAGGGTGAGATCAATCCTATTGAGCAAGTCCCAATGGTCTGCGAATATCAAAATGTGTTTCCTGAAGAGCTGCCAGGCATGCCTCCGCACCGTGAAGTTGAGTTTGTCATTGAGCTTGATCCAGGCACAGAGCGAGTGTGCAAACAGCCGTACAAACTGGGTCCAGAAGAATTGAAGGAACTTATGAGGCAACTCGATGAGCAGGAGCGTTTGGGTTTGATTAGACCGAGCTCGTCTCCGTGGGGCTGTGGTGTTCTGTTTGTCAAGAAGAAGGATGGCACGGACCGGTTGTGTGTCGATTACCGTCCATTGAATAAGAAGACAATCAGGAACAAATATCCACTTCCGAACATAACTGAGTTGTTCGAACAGTTGAAAGGTGCTAAAGTATTCTCCAAGCTTGATCTCAGAATGGGCTATCATCAAATTCGCATTCGCGAGGAAGACATTCCGAAGACGGCCTTCAGGACTAGTTTTGGCTCGTATGAGTATACGGTCATGTCTTTTGGTCTGGCAAATGCTCCTCCGACATTCTGTCGATTGATGAACTATATTTTCTCCCCGTACAAGAATGAATTTGTCTTGCTCTATCTCGACGACATTCTGGTCTTTTCTGAGACTGGGAAAGAACATGAAGAACACCTCAGGTTGGTGCTTGATAAACTGAGAGAGTACAAGTTGTATGCAAAGTTTTCCAAGTGTGAGTTCTGGCTGAAAGAAGTGGTTTATCTTGGGCACATTATCTCTGCCGAGGGCATTAAAGTTGATCCGTCCAAGGTTCAGGCCATTGTTGAATGGGAGCCTCCGCAGAATGTGAAGCAGCTTCGAAGCTTTCTCGGGCTTGCTGGCTATTGCAGAAGGTTTGTTGAGAACTTCTCCAAGATCGCCAAGCCGCTCTCAAGTCTTCTTCAGAAGGGTGTTAAGTATGCTTGGTCTCCAGAGTGTCAACTGGCCTTCGATACACTCAAAGAGAAGCTTATCTCCACTCCGGTCTTGGCCCCTCCAGATGATTCCAAGCCGTACCAGGTCTTTTGCGACGCTTCTCTCCAGGGTCTTGGTGCAGTCCTGATGCAAGATAAGAAGGTGGTTGCTTATACCTCCAGGCAGTTGAAGCCAGCGGAGAAGAACTATCATGTGCATGATCTTGAGCTAGCAGTTGTGGTTTACGCCTTGATGACTTGGAGACATCTCTTGTTGCAGCGTAAGGTTGAAGTATTCACCGATCACAAGAGTCTCAAGTACATCTTCACTCAGCCTAACTTGAATCTTCGGCAAACACGTTGGGTGGAAATGCTCCAGGATTTTAATCCGAGTGTTGAGTACACGCCAGGCAAGGCAAATGTTGTGGCGGATGCATTGAGCAGGAAGGCATATTGCAACAGTCTGATTCTGCAACCTCTCCAGCCGGGTCTTTGTGAGTCTTTCAGGAAGCTCAACCTTCAGCTAGTACCTCAAGGATTTCTTGCGAACCTTCAGATCTCTCCTACCTTGGAAGATCAGGTCAGAGCAGCTCAGCTTCTTGACGCTATGGTGAAGAAGGTCAAGATTGGCGTGGGAAAGAGTCTCCCCAAGTATAAGTGCTTCACTGTTGATGTCAGGGACACGTTGTTTTTCGAGGATCGCCTTGTCGTCCCGAAAGGTGATCTCAGGAAGGTAATCATGGAAGAAGCTCATAACTCTCTGCTCTCTATTCATCCTGGAAGCTCCAAGATGTACCATGACTTGAAGCAGACCTTCTGGTGGACTCGTATGAAATGTGAGATTGCTCAGTTCGTAAACGAGTGTGATGTTTGTCGAAGGGTGAAAGCAGAACATCAACGCCCAGCAGGCCTCTTGCAGCCTTTGCCGATTCCCGAGTGGAAGTTCGATCACATTGAGATGGATTTCGTCACCGGGTTTCCGAAGTCCAAGAAGGGTAATGATGCTATCTTCGTCGTCATCGACAAGTTGAGTAAAGTGGCTCATTTCCTTCCAGTCAAGGAGTCCATTTCAGCAGCTCAGCTCGCAGAGTTGTACGCCTCCAGGATTGTCTCTTTGCACGGCGTGCCTATGATGATCTCTTCAGATCGCGGAAGTATCTTCACTTCCAAGTTCTGGGACTCCTTTCAGTCTGCTATGGGCACAAAGATCCGCTTCAGCACAGCGTTCCATCCTCAGACTAGTGGTCAAGTGGAGAGAGTGAATCAAGTTCTTGAGGATATGTTGAGAGCATGTGTTATCTCTTTTGGCATGAAGTGGGAAGATTGTCTGCCTTTCGCGGAGTTCTCGTATAACAACAGTTATCAAGCTAGTTCTAGCAAGGCTCCGTTTGAAATACTCTATGGCAGGAAGTGTCGTACCCCGCTCAACTAGTCCGAGACCGGCGAGCGTCAGATCCTTGGGAATGATATGATAGAAGAAGCTGAGGAGATGTGTCGGATCATTCGCTATTATGATAGCAAGCACCATGACATGTCTTATGAGCTTGATGACTTTGTCTATCTCAAGGTGTCGCCTATGAAGGGTATGCAGCGCTTTGGCATCAAAGGCAAGCTTGCGCCTCGTTTCGTTGGTCCGTTCAGAGTGGTTGGCAAGAGAGGCGACCTTGCGTACCAGCTCGAGCTCCCGTCAACCTTTGCAAATGTCCATGATGTGTTCCATGTTTCTCAGCTTCGGAGGTGTTTTAGGACCCCCGAGCGCACCGTGCATCTTCAAGACATCGACCTTCAGCCTGACCTTTCTTATCGTGAGCATCCAGTTGCGGTTCTCGAGGCGACTGAGCACAAAACCCGTAACAAGACTGTCAAATTTCTCAAAGTGCAGTGGTCACACCATTCCGATAAAGAGGCGACTTGGGAACGCGAGGATCACCTCCGTTCCGAATTTCCCGATTTCTTTCAGTCTTAGATCTCGAGGACGAGATCTTCTTTGTAGTGTGGGAGAGTTTGTAGTGCCCCAAGTGTGTACCTTCCCTATTTGGAACCTATTGCAAGTGGGTCCACCTTGACAGGAATATGATGATATCATTTGTGCCATGACTTCATGAGATGTCCCTTGTATTTTTTTCTCCTTGCAAGCATGCATGTCATATCATATCTTCCATGTTTCATTGAGACATTGTGATTGCAAGTGTGGTGGTGATGATGTGGTGTCTTGTGATTTCATGTGATGTTGGTGCATATGTGTTGTGGTGATTAGTAGTAGTGTTGTGGTGATAGTTGGTTTGCAAAACCCTTTGATTACAAAACCCCTCTCTCTCTCTATTAATCCCCTAGTTCAAATATTTACTTGCTCCTTCCCTGTTTTTAAAATGTCCAAAGTTTAGAGAATGTTGTGGGGATGATGGAGTGACATATTTGATGTTTTGTTGAGTTGAAATAAGGGTGCAAATAAATCCAAAACAGAAACTAAATTGTTGTTTTGCATTTATTCAAGTTGCTCCAAAAATTCCCTTTGTATTTTATTCAAATAGGTTAAATGTTTTCATGACCAGGGGCATTTTTATTTTGTTTTTATCTCCAACAGAAAGCCCTGTGTCTATTTTTCTTTTCTCTGGTTTTTCTTTTAATAAGATTTAGTCCAGGAGCTTCCTCCTCTATCTGCCGCCCTAGTGGGCTTCCTCCCACCTAGGCTAGCCCATCTTCCTCTGTGCGTGCGCAAGGGCCGCGTGCCTCTCCTTTCCCTGACGGTGTTCCCCTTCTCTGTTCTTTCCGTCTCCAACGCCAGAGAGAGGACGGGCGACGCCGTGAGCAGCAGCAACGTCGAGGCTTCCCCCCTCTAGAGCGTTGGCGTCTGTGCCCAACTGCCTAGGGTTCCTCTTCCCCCCGCAGCTGCTGCCGCCACCTCTCCCCATCTCCATCTAGTCTCCCTTCCTTCCCTCGCCGGTAAGTGTCATGTAGGAATAGCAGAGAGAGAGAGAGAGAGGTCATCTCCGCCGTATACCTCCGTTCCCGTCGGCGTCCGGTGTCGTCGCCATGTCCAGGAGCTCGGGGAGGCTCCCCGCGCCCCATTCCCACCAGCATTGAGGACAAGGGGCGACCACAGCAACGGCCGGCAGCGCGTCATCGCCTCGGCCACGGAGCTCCAGTTGTCTTCCTCTACCTCGTCGGCAGCAGGGAACCGCCGGCGTCTTCTTCCCCTACGGCTACTCCTTCGAGCGGGTGGCCTCTTCCCTTCCTTCCCGAGGTGAGGCTGTACCTCCCCTTCCATCTTCCTCCTTAGATCGGCCCGGATCTGGCGAGGTGCTCGCGTGTCTCTCTGTCAGGTAGCAGGTGCAGTGGTGCAGTAGAGTTGTGGTGTGTCTCGGCGATGCAGTAGTAGCAGGGATCCTTCCCTCGTGTAGCAGCATCGGCAGCAGTGTCTTCTCCCGTCATAGCGCAGCAGCAGCAACACAGAAGCCACGACGGCCTCCCTGTCACCGGCGCTTCCCTGTGCTGTGCAGAGCAAAGCCACGCAGTAGAAGTAGTTTACCTCTCAATATAACCCTCCTCTGTCGGATATCATAACGTAGCCCAGTGGTAGTGAGTGTGGTGTGCCTGTTGGAGGGCGCGGGTTCGATCCCCCCTCGGCGCTATTTTGTTTTCTGGGTTTTTTCGTGCACAGTAGCAGCAGGGAGCAAGTTACCCTGCTTGCTTCCTTTCTCTGTCGAGCTTATGGCAGTAGTGTAATGGCTAGGTGTGTTGTAGTGCACCAGGGGCACTGGAGTTCGAATCCCAGGCTGCCCCTTTTCTTTTTCCTTCTTGCAATATTTTTTCCCTCCTTGCTTGTTGTTATTCTTGTGCCTAAATCCATAGGTGACAATGGCATTTTATTTTTTCCTTTGCTGCTATAGAAGTGCCAGATGATGTGATGCATGTGTGTGTTCATGTGAGAGATGTATGTGTGTGTGTGCATACACATGGTGTTAGCCACATGTGTAGGTGTGTGGGTGTGGTGCCTCCCTTGTAGATGATGTAAGTCTGAGAATCTGGTTATATTTTCTTCTCCTGTAGATGAGGTTGTGCTGGTCATTGTGTTGTGATCTAGCCCTAGCTTGCAACTAGAAAGTTGGACCTGATATGTTTGTATAGCTCCCTGTAAAATTTCATGTCATTTGGAGCCCTATAGGTATTGTTTTGGCTGCTGTCAAAAAGCTTCAGAGCAAAGACAGAAAGTTAGTTGCAGGAATTTTCACAAAGTCCGTGAGATCTGTTGGTTTTGGGCAAGTTTGCAGCCTTATAACTTTCTGTGTTTAATTCCTTTTTCTGTGATTCTTGCTTGTGATGTTAGTATTCTTGGCTAGAGTGATTCTTGCTTGTGATGGTAGTATTCTTGGCTAGCTACAGCCACATATATTATTTGTCATAGTTGGGTGGCTGTAGGTGCTTTGCATGTAGCTCACAAAGTGCTAAGATGCAGTTTATGGGAGATTGTGTGTTTTTGTCATTTTGATGATTGTGAGTGCTTAGTTGATGTTGTGGTGTTCTTATTTGCTGCACCCCATCCATGATGGGTTGTTTTATGTGTCGGAAACCTGGGAATACCATATTTGTGCCATTTGAGTGTGTGGTGATGATTTTGACACGTAGGGCTTCATAACTTGTTTCATTGATTCCCGTTGATCCGTAGCTCCGATTGTATTGTTCTTTATATGGTTTTGCATCGTTTTCACGAGACGCATCTGATCATGTCATTCTCATGCATGTAAAAATAGGTTAGCATGCAGTTATGTCCAGGAACTTGTTTTAGCTTCTTAAGCTTGTGTTGGTGATAGAAATAGTGATGCATGCTCATTTTTCATCTCATGCATTATGTGCTTGTTGCATCTTGAGGTGCTGTTGTTCATTGGATGTTATTATTATGTTGGGTAGCACCGGGATCGGAGAACGAATACGTGGAGTCAGGAGAGTACGTGCAAGACGATCAAGAACCATTCCAAGCTGAGGATATCACAAGCAAGATGATATGACCTTGATTCCATCTCTAGACTTGTTATGCTAGTTTGCGATTCCATGACATATTGCTCGCTGCCTACCACTGAATTAAATTGCCTCTTGATATGCCATGAACACAAACACTGATCCCTTCCTATCAAACTTGAATGCTAAGTAGGCTTTGCTCAGCTACTAATGTTAGCGTTGCTAGATGCAGGTGCTTTGTCTCATGTGACAACATGAGCTTGATATCATTACCTAAATTATGTTATTTAATTAATGCACCTATATACTTGGTAAATGACGGAAGGCCTAGCCTTTTGCCGGGTGCTTTGTTCCGTTATTGCCACCATAGTTACCGGCTACCGGTGTTTGATTCCATATTGATCGCTCCTAACACGTTCGGGGTTGTTATGGGGACCCCCTCGATAAATCGCGTAGTGCTAAGGCTTGTCCGGTATGACCCAACATTGGTGTTAATTTACCAATCACTTAATAATAATCTGCATAGGGAATAGCTACCCCGAGGAATTTAATCAACAACCCGGGCCAGTGCTCCTCATGAGCGTTGGTCCAACCCCGAGCAGCTTATTACGCTCCCCGAGGCAACTCGGTGTTTTGGCGTGGTAACCATCTCTCATCCGGCGTGTCCTAAGACTAAGATACGCGGCTCTTATCAGGGTCGTCGACACGTCGGGAGGTCCTGCTAGCCTTGCCTTATCTTAGCGATATATCTTGCGTATAGGAATCCCAGTGAAGCTTTGGTTTTCCCCAGAGTTGAGGTTTTCCTCTAAGGAATCCGACGAGATCACGAGATTCGTGATAGAGGATTAGTTTGCGGCATGTGTATGTTTGTGATGGACTAGTTGGAGCACCCCTGCAGGGTTTAATCTTTCGGAAAGCCGTGCCTGCGGTTATGTGGCAATTTGGAATATTTTGTTAACATCCGGTAATAGATAACTTAAACTTAAACTATTAAAATTGCCAACCGTGTGCGTAACCGTGACTGTCCCCTCGAACATCTCTCTTCGTTCGGGAACACGGTGGGGTTATTATTGACGTAGGTAGGTGTTCAGGATCACTTAGTGATCAAGTATTCACGACCGCTAGTATAGTCCACCTTCATAAATGCTCTATGTAAGTTAGCCACCAAATCAAGCTTAGGATGCTGCAACCTTAAACACTTCACCTTATCCTACCTAATAACTTGACTAGTTCTGGCACCAAGGTCTTAGATTGTTGAGTCCCCGTGGCTCACGGATTCCTCCACAATACCAACAGGTTCAGGTACCCCAGAGACAGATGATCCCGACGGCACGCAGCTGGCGTGGCAGTACGATGAGGAGACAGACCGCCTGTACGTGAACTATCCAGAAGATTGAGGCGTGGTCGTGATCGTGGGCCTGCAGGCAGGGTAGCATAGCCTTTCTATGTTTTGTAGTCCGTAGCGGAACTACTTTGGTTGTATGTGTGATGTACTCTGATATATTTATGAGAAGGCAATTGAACCCCTGATTGACTATCTTCATTATTATGTATGTGATGTGTTACCTGTTTGCGAGACGCTTAGATGCGCTCCTTTCCAATTCGGGGCCTCGATCCCCAGATCGGAAAGGACCGCATCTTGGTCATTACAATAACCACGAATCATCATCACTCTTGGCGATCCAACACTCTGGTTGAGATTGATCAACGTTGAGGATATATAGCCTATTTTGTGTGCGATTAACACGAGCTAGCACGTTTCATAGGTTGTCGAAGATCGTCATCACTCTTTTCTCGATATTCACCTTGCATCCATTCTCGTCAAGCTTCCCAATAGAGATGATGTTGTTGCGAAGCCGTGGGGTGTAGTACACTCCGGTGAGTATGCGATGTTTGCCTGTGAGACCCTCGAAGAGGACAGATCCTTGCCCGCAAATCTCCACAGCTGAACCATCACCGAACTTGACCGAGCCTTCAACATTGTATTCCAGCTCAAGGAATTTCTCCTTGCACCCCGTCATGTGGTTACTCGCACGTGTGTCGAGATACCACGACACGTTCAGATCACCGGATAACTTCAGTGTCCCTTTCTTCTCATGAAGTAGCACCTTTCGGCTTGGTTTCACAACCACCATTTCAGCGAGATCACGAACTTCGGCCATCAGAAGACTTGGACCTTTGCCTTCCTGCTTTGCCAAATTTGCCTTGATCTCCCGCTTGTCAGGCTTCTGACAATCCTTCGCAAAGTGACCCATCTTATTGCAGTTATAGCACTTGACCTCGGACAAGTCCAAGTTTCGTGGCTTCTGCTCTTTAGATTGGCCCGCCTTACCACGACCTTGTGGTTTGCCTTTTCCTTTGCCTTTTCCGGTTTGTCCATCGCCCTTCGTGTTGCTTGAGCCTTCGCCCCCGTCACGCCTTCCTTTGCTACTTGGGGCCTCCCAATCTGCGGGCGAGTACATGAGTTGGTCACTACCTCATCCTTTGCCTTTCCGACAGCCATGAGCATTGTCTTCCCATGTCCGCAAGCGTCTGATCGCCTCTGTTATGGTCTTGTCGTCGATGTCGTAAAGCTGCTCGAGCGTGCCGATGATGTACGCGAATTTATCAGTCACCGAACTAAAAAAATTCTCCACAATCTCGGTCTCATCGAGCTTTGCACCAAGCGCGCGGATCTCTCCCACCAAAGTAGTAAGACGCATGGCATAGTCGTTCACCGATTCAGTTTCCTCCATCTGCAACTTGTGAAATTGGCGCTTCCGCACTTGTGCCCGAGCCTTGGTGACACGATCTTCTCCGATCCTCATCTCCTTTAGTGTGTTCCACTCCTCTCTTGCCATCTCGAACTCCGCCAATGTCATTAGCACGGAATCCGGCACGGACTGGGCTATGGCGGCCATGGCACCTTCGTCGCGCTCCTCGTCGACGTCGTCGTCCGTGATGGCCTCCCACACTCGAAGGGATCGGAGAATAATCTTCATCTTCACCGCCCACACGCCGTAGTTGGCGCCAGTGAGCATCGTGTACTGGATGGGGATGTTGCGATGCGCCTGGACATTGGCGCCGCTCGTTCCCCCACCACTGCTTGCTGACTTGCCACCCTTCTTCACCTTGTCAACGTTCTTGTTCGTCTTGGCACAGCCGTTGCCGTACTTGACCGATTCAGCGTCGTTGTCCGTCAACATAGATCCTAGATCGTCGAGGCTCTAGATACCAATTGTTGGTTTTTGAACCACTAGACCAAACCCCTCTGTCGTTGTGTACACGTACATGCAAAACTACCACGCAAGCAAGCAGGCAGAGTGCTTGATCAAGCAGGCTCACGCGTTCTAGCTGGCCGATCCTTTGGCCAAGGCAGCTACATAGCAAACTTGCAAGGCTAGCTAGCCAAGATATCTCATGTATCCCGGCGAGAACGAGAGATCGGTTTCTATGGAAGATATGTTGTACGCAACAACAGTAGGTGCAAGTTTATGGCAAATCAGGTGCGTGTCGCACCTATTTGTTTTTTGCTTTGATCTTTCTGATCTGGTGTTACAAGGGCTGGGGTAGGCGCATATATATATGCTAAGAATAGGCTACTGCTAATCCTACTCGGTTTGCAATACTATTATTAGTCCTACTCGGTTTGCAATACTAACCAAACTAGGACACACGTGTACGTTTAGACTACAACTAGGTTAATTACTACACGCAACCCCAGCTCCGCCCCGTCACCACCGGCCGGCGAGCCGCAGGAGCTCGCCCCGTCCCTGCGCCCACAAGCCCCAGAGGAGAGGAGCTCCTCCATGTTGAGCTCCTTCTCCCTTCCCTCTTCCCTCTCTCACCTCGTCTCTCTCTCTCTCTCAACAGGAGCAGCACCACCTCGCCATGGAACGGGAGCTTGCAGCTCATGATCCGGTCGTCCCCAACTCCGAATCGAGCTCCTGGAGGCAGGAATGGATCCCCAACCGCCGGATCTGGCGTCGCCAACCCCCCCCCCCCTTTCCGCCGCTGGTCCGCTCCAGATCGCGGGATATCGGTGATGTCGATCTCTGTATTCCCATGTGAGACCGGTAACTGAAGGTTCGTTTCTTTCCCTAGACCCGTCCTGGCATATTATTAGTGTTGGCTCTGATTTTAACGATCAGCACACAGCTAGCCGAATTGGCTAGCAGAGCCAGCCGAGTTGCAAGAGGTCGTGGGTTCAAGTCCCCGCGGATGCACTATTTTTCACCCATTTTATTCCATCACCAAAGGATCAGCTTTTGTATTAGGTTCACTTGACATAGATCCCCTGTTGTGTCACAAGCACGTAGGCAGCCTGTTGGGCAGCGCTCTTCTTTGCAACAGAGAGGGTCCTTCAAATCCCAGCTAAGACCCATATTAATTTACCCTGTCATTTTTCTTGTTGTTGTTTGCGCTAGGGATTTTGCGAATTTCAAATAGACCATTGGTTTTAAAACGCTTATAACTTTGTAACCGTGTTGCATATGTAAAAACCATAGATAAGTAAACGTGTATAATTTTACGTAGATTAATATATTTTTTTCACTTGCATGCACAATTAAGACTGTTAGCCTTGTTGTTGCTTCGTTTTGCGTCACAACGTGTTAAAAACGGTTTAGGTCGTAGTTACTTAACCGTAGCTTCGTTGGAGATGAGCCATATATGTAAATGGACTAGAACGATGATTAGGATCACATGAACCACTTTGTTTTTCTGTGTAACCGACATAAAATGTGATTAGGACAAATCTGAACAGATTTAGAATTTAACGTGTGGGGTCATTTCGGAGATGCTATATGTCGCTTCCGACCTCATTTAAAATGCCTAGCTAGGTAGATTAATTACGTTTCACCTCTTGCCATCGTTAACAACATTAATATTGACGTGATATTAAACGGGAGTGGACTAAATAATTAAATGTGGAGTTTCATCAATATGCAACTCGTTGCATATTAAGCTTCACTTAATGTGTAGTGTTGCGTGATGGGTATTGCCGTGCCATGACTTGCATATTCGAAACCGAGCATGCATCATATGTGTTGTGCATCATGTCGTGCATGTGTCGTGGTGAATATTGTGTGTTGATTCTTGTTTCCGGTTTGCTTCGTCTCGATAGAGTTTCGCAAGCGTGTCGGAATGTGAGGACCCGTTCGACTACGTCGGTTCGTCTGCTTCACGGAGTCATTCTTCTTCCAAGCGGGATCTCAGGCAAGATGACCATTTTCCTAGATACCATTACTATCATTGCCATGGTAGTTTTATCGTGTCTATCGCTATGTCTCGCTGCCTACCACCTGTTAAACATCAGCCTCTCAACATTGCCATGAAAACCTTCAACCTGTTCACAATCTAGCAAACCACTGATTGGCTATGTTACCGCTTGCTTAACCATTTGATAGCTTTCCTAGTTGCAGGTGCAGTTGCTTCCATATGATAACATGGGTTCCTTGTTATATCACCATATTATTGCTAATTAATTTAATGCACCTATATACTTGGTAAAAGGTGGAAGGCTCGGCCTTTCTAGCCTAGTGTTTTGTTCCACCTTTGTCCCCTTAGTTTCGGCTACTGGTGTTATATTCCATAAATGAGCGCTCCTAACATGCTTGGGGTTGTTATGGGGACCCCCTAGATTCTCGTTTGAGGATAAAGCTCGTCTGGCAAGGCCCAACATTGGTACTATATTTTCCCAACATAATAATATTGTTAATACTGAAAAACATAGGGCGTCATGAACCCAAGGAGTAATTCAACATAATACAGGGAGGGCCAGTGCTGACGGTGCTGGTCCAAACCAGAGCCACTTGAGGGGCCACCCGGGGCAACTCGGGGGATTTCTATCCGGCCACCGTACGTATTGCTCATTCGTCGTGTCCTGAGAACGAGATACGCGGCTCCTATCGGGATCGTGGACACGTCGGGCGGCCTTGCTGGACTTGTTTTACCTTTATCGAGCGTCTTGTGCGAGGGATTCCGAGGATGCTTTGAGCTAACTTGAGGTTGAGGTTTTCCAATAGGGATCCGAGGAGATCACGGGTTTTCCTGATCGAGGTCATTCCGTCGCAGCATGTGGTAGTTTGTGATGGACTAGTTGGAGCACCCCTGCAGGGTTAAATCTTTCGGAAAGTCGTCCCCGCGGTTATGTGGCAACGTGGAAACTTTGTTTAACATCCGGTTATAGATAACTTGAAGTAATCTTAATTAAAATATGCCAACTCAGTGCGTAACCGTGACTGTCTCTTTCATGAGCTCCTTCTCCGATCGAGGACACGGTGGGGTTATGTCTGACGTAAGTAGGTGTTCAGGATCATTCGTTTGATCACCAGTAGTTCCCGTCCTTGTGCGTAGATCTTCCCCCTCTTTATTCTTGTACTCGTAAGTTAGCCACTAAATATATGCTTAGTCGCTTGCTGCAGCCTCATCACTTAATCATACCTTACCTATTAAGCTTTGTTAGTATTGATACCTTTGGAAATGAGATTGCTGAGTCCCTGTGGCTCACAGATTACTACAACACCAGTTGCAGGTACAGGTAAAGTGATATTAAGACGTGAGCGCGATGATTGTTCATTTGGAGTTTCTTCTTCTCCCTCTTCGTCGATCTAGGATGGGTTCCAGGTCGGCAGCATGGGATAGCAAGGATGGACGTCGTTCTTTTCTCGTTTGTTTTCGTCCTTAGTCGGACCCTGTTCTTCTTCGTGATATTTATGTATTCTACTGATGTGACTCTGATGTAGCTTGTGGCGAGTGTAAGCCAATTCCATATACTCTTCTCTTCAGTACATGTACTTGTAACGATATCCATTCTTGCGAAACAACGAGATGCGCTTCTATCCCTGTCGAGACCCTCGCGCCAAAATAAGGATAGGATCGCATCTTGGGCGTCACATAAACCCACACTTGACATCTCACTGCACAGTTAAATTTTCCTAAAAGGACTTCACACACTTGCCAAACCTCACCCCCCCCTCCCCCCATCGTTTTGTCTCTCCTCCAGAGAATTTGCGCTATGGTGATGCTTCCATTCCATCATGACGTCAGGCACATCGACGACGTCGTCGGAGTCCTTCATCGCCATGGAGCCGCCCGAGACCATTTCTTTCGTGTGTGAACCTGGAGCTACTCCTCCGGACTACATTATGCCCCTAATTTGGATGCTTTGTTCTACTCTGTTTTTGCTTTTGGGGAGTACGATCGGCTCCGCTCCACTCCTCCGACTCCATGGAGCTATGTCGTTCGGTGCCGCTCCGGCCACTTCGGGAGCGGAGCGGATCCAAACATACTCTTACTTGAGATTTATGGTTTGATGTTATCGTGTGTCATATCTCACATTTGTGTCGGGACATGAAGATCCACTCTTTCACATAATGAAAATTCTTCCTATTCATTGCCGCTCCACTCCTACGACTCCATGGAGCTATGGCGTTTGATGCCGCTCCGGCCACTTCCGGAGCGGAGCAGATCCAAACACACTCTTACTCGAGATTTATGGTTTGATGTTATCCTATGTCATATCTCATATTTGTTTACCAGACATGAAGATCCACTCTTTCACATAATGAAAATCCTATTCGTCGCCGTAGTCGTAAAGATTTTTCCTACTTCACATCGACAACTATTTGAAATCGATTCTTTCTATTATAGAAAAGTATAGTTTTGTTGATTTTATTTTACAATTGCCTCTTAACGAAGATGAACAAAAAAATCTTCTTACGGTTGGACATGCATTCTTACTAGTACCAGTGGAATTTACCAGTTGAATCATATAAACACACACAAGCACAAATCACCTGAATTCAAGAGCCAGTGCATGTGTGAATTCCTCAAACTCCATCTATCTAAGCTTGTTGTTCTAAACACAAACTGGGAGAAATACAAACAGCCTGAAACATAGCTTTGTCCAGATGGTACATAATCTTCAAAATGCACATTCAACTTGTGTTGTGCCACTATTATCAGCAGATTTCACCACAAATCTGACATCAGATAAGCAGGTCCTATATTTGTTCGAGAGATTGTCAGAATGTGGGACTACCGTCTCAAAGACTGACAATGCCGACAACACGAGATGAGTCAAAACTAAAACAGTAATACAACTCAAACTTAGACTACAGAGTAATTAGACAATAACATAACAATAAGCAACAAGTATCGCACATTGCCTAGTGTGTACAGTTTGAACATAATAATAATAACTGAGTACTGCCATATGGGCTGGAGTAACTAAAAAACTCAAAAGAATGATACTTGAGAGTTGAAGCATCAACATAGTGGACACAAATAAAGTAGGTAGTAGCAACTGGGAACTGAATCTTGTATTAAATCTCGGGTCTGCTCCAAGGTAACCTTCCATCAGTAGCGTTCATCATACGAGCGAGCGCCGCGAGTGGGCCGATCATAGGGAGCAGGCCTATCTCGGTAACTCCCGCCAAGGCGAGCAGGTCCAGCACTCCCATATCTGTCACCATTCGCCACACGTGGACCACCCCTGCCATAACCACCAGTTCCTCTAGGTTCATCACGGTAATAACTTCCACCTGGCCGCCCTCCATCTCTCTCATAGCTTCTTTCCCTGGCAAAGCCACCTGATGCATAACGATCACCACCACCATATCTGTCGCCAGAAAAACGATCAGCAGCTGGAGGATAGCGATCGCGTCCACCACCATAACGATCATCGGCATAGCGGCCACCATCATAACGATCATCAACATAGCGATTAGCAAAACGGTCTGATCCTCCAAAGCGGTCACCACGCCCACCAGCGCCATTGACATACCTGGAAGGGGGAGAGTACCTTCCAGGTCTACCTCCAACAGAATAGGGACATTCACGAGCCCAGTGTCCAGGGCGTCCACACTTAAAGCAATCATCACTTGCAGCGGGTACTATGTCAGCTGCACCACGATATCCACCTCTAGCTCCAGATGAGTAACTACTACCCCCATATCCATAGCCACCATCATTACTGTTCACTCTAGGTTGAGCTTTGTTCACAGAAATGGTCCGACCATCTAGTTCTCCATTGTGCATTTCCCGGATCGCAACATCCACAGCCCGAGGTTCCGAGAATGTAACAAACCCAAACCCACGGGAGCGGCCTGTGTCTCTTTCTGTTACAACCTATACATACAATGAAAGTGAACTCATGGGAAGATAGTAACTGCATATAATAGTGAACAGCCAAAAAAATCCAACACTAGCAATAGCATGCACATGCAAATTGGGCCATAGGGAAATGACAACAGCTGATAAGTATGTCAAGTATGGTACCGACTGAAAATATCTCACAAAACTGGAGAAACACAGTCAATCTTTATGCCACTGCTCAATTATTGTATGTAAAGTCAGTATCTCCTTTATCTGCCCCAACAATGCAGTATGCTAGCAACATCCAGAAGGCATACTATGGGCAACAGGTCAGAACTGGAAGCATGTGACACTGTGACCACAACAATGCCATCAATGAGTCATAGAAGATATCAGTTGCTCTAACAAAACAAACTGAACACTTCGTGTGTCGCTCATGTGCGGCACGAATGAGTAAACTCCACATCCAACAAACTGGACGAGGCCGGTTACTTTGGTCAGCACTACAGGCACAAAACAATAACTTTACACCTGAAGTTCTAACACGAAGCTAATCGGGCCTTAGTTAGTCTGCCACATTCCTTCAGGAAAACATAGCTGCAATACCTAAAGGCATCCTTATCAAGCACTGCTCTTTGTTCATGTACGGGTAAGCATGTCCATTTGAAGGGAAAGGGGCATTTGGAGACTGAGAACAATGGCCTTCCAAGTGACTGTAGGAATAAAATAGCACACAACACTCACTCTGAAGCATCACTTGTAACAAATCACTAACCAAGGACAACAAACAAATCTGCATCTGCCTTTCATATCAAAACTGATCCAGAACATTGCCATTATGCAGCAAAACTTGCGATAATTTCATATCCAACATTGCGATCATGTTAAGCTCTGTAGAGTTGATTAACCATGGCAATGAAAATTCGTTTGATGTAACCTTACACTGACATCAGTCAAGCTTAAACACTACCCATGCCATGGCAAAGGAGCACTGCTTCGGCCCACAAAACAAAGCACATCTAACAAATTTGCTAACAGTACCGTTACTTCATACTGAATTTTATACGATCCATCACCGCAAAAATGTATAACAATGAGCTCGAATTGACTAATATGTTTCATTTCCTTCAACTTCAATAACTTCCTACAATACAAAACTGGAGGTGACTGCAGGCTCTGTGAATCTGTGACTGCTATTAGATTGAAGTTAGAAAACAAGATAAACTCATCAATATAAAACTGGAAGTGACTGCAGGCCCTGTGAATCTGTAACTGCTATTAGATTGAAGTTAGAAAAGAAGATAAACTCAATAGCGTTTGCTAAGAGCGTAAAAAAACAATTAACACACCTAGGCGTGATAACTTGCTAATAAACACAGCTATGCTTTGGAAATTCGTTGAGAAACAGGTTAACAATATAATAATCATCATACTTCCAAATGAGATGGTTCCACCTAACACTGAATGAACCATAAAGAAAGAAAGGACTGCCCAACCTGAGATTGTGTATCAGATCACGCTCTTCCAGACTCCCCTAAGCAACAATAATGTAACATAACTGAATCATGATTAACCATCAGGTCGAAAAACAAGCCATCAAAGTTCTGCCGACACAGCTAATCAAACATACTAAATACTACTCCCTCTGTCCCATAATATAAGAGCGTTTATTACACTAGTGTAGTGTCAAAAACGCTCTTATTATTATGGAACGGAGGGAGTAAGTTACAGAAAATAACAAAACGGCAGTTTCACAATTACCCCCCCCCCCCTCCCCCCTCTTGTTTTTTACTCCATAACTCAGATCAAAATGTCTTAATCATCTTGTCTTATTGATGGGAAATGTTTTGATTACTAAAATATGGCTCTTTAATCAAGATTAGGTTTACAACCAATGCATCGGGCTTGTCAGCGGATTTACAGCACAGATCAAGTTAAAATGAAGAAACTCTGGAGAAATAAGGAAAACCAGATTAAGGATGAAACTGAAAAATCGTCACCCTATCTTTTCTTTACCTATACTAATAAAGGACCTATCGCTTCTGCACGTATGTCAGCAATTTTGGAAAAGAGCCCCTGCTGTTTTGGGTATTCAACCAGCAGTCCTCGATGAGTTAAGAAAAAACGGTTCGGGATTTATTTATTTATTTGGGGGGTGGGGGGGGGGGGGGTGGTGCAGATCGAGCGGCGGCGCTCCCGATCCGATTGGGAGCAGGACGACGGCGGCAAGCACATGAAGCATGCGGCTTATCCGAGCGGGAGGCGCGGAGGCGGGGCCGTCAAACGCGCACGCCCGCCCGCAGTCAACGCGGATGCAGTGCCCGTCCATGTCGCCTCGGGTCGATGCACGTGGACAAGGGGAGGAGCTCGCGAGGGCCAGCACCGGGAATGGAGCGGAGGTGGCTGGATCTGACGATTCCAGCACCAGGAATGGTGCGGAGGTGGCTGGATCTGACAATTCCACGGGGGCTGCAGCGACTAGCGGCTCCGTGGGCAGCGACCTGCGGAGTTCAAGCGGCGGCTGCCATGAAGGTTGGGCGGCGGCTCTCTCTCTCTATATATATATAGAGAGAGAGAGAGACAGGGAAGGAATAGAAGGAGAGGAAGAAGGCAGGTCACTCAAAGAGCATCCATCTCCTGCCCCTCTCTCCTCTTGCATGGCTGGATCTCTTGATCCCTAGTGGTGCTCCCTGTAGGCCTCCTCTTCCACGACATGGATCCGCGGCCACCTCGTCCCTGTAGTTGTTCCCTGGCCGCCTCCTGGTTAGCCATGGCCATACTCAAATATCCTATGCCCCTCCTGGTCACTGTTAGAACTTTAGAACATGGGTGCACTTATATTTATGCATCAGGATTTATTAACTTTTATACAAATTGTAGGAATATACTACAGTTAGTGGATTTTTTTTCCACAAATTGTAGGACTATACTAGTGTTTAGCACTTTCTAATTTTTATACAAGTTTTGTACCTGTAGCACTTTAATTTGGCACTTTGTCTTTTATTTGGAAACTCTGTCATGGCACTTTGTTCAACATCCATTTGTTTATGTTGCCATGTAATCTGGATGATTACTAAGGCGTAATTTTAGTTAATTAACCTTGGTACTTTGTTATTTACATTGCCAGTCTGTTATACAACACAAAATACAAATGAATAAATCTTAACACCTACATGTTTTATTTGCTCCCATGATCACTTCTTGGCTGATCCACATACAAGTTGAGGAGGCGCGGTCAAGGCTGGGAGGAAAGGCGGGTTGTCATCATCGCCAAACTGGGAGCTCTGCGCTTTGACCGTTCTCACTTTATTTATGGATTGGCTGAAGCTTCTGAACAGTATTTAGTTATTTCTTTCTTATATTTTCACTTTCAACACTACTCCTGAAGCTTCTGAACAGGTTTTAGCTATTTCTCTCTTATATTTTCACTTTCAACACCAATTCATTGCCTGAAGCTTGCATAGTATTAATAATTGCTTGCTATTCATTATTGCCTGAAGCGAGAGAACAATTTAGTTATTTCTCCGGTAATTGATAGTTGCTCATGGAGTTTTTCTTCTCTTTTCCCCTTTGTCGAAGATATGTCATAGCATCAGTTCTTCCCCTTTTATTATATGCTATCAGTGTTATATCTACATGTAGCGTCCGGGAATACTACGTACGCTGGGTTGAGCAACCCTTCCCCACATAGTGTTCTATAAAAAATAAGGCATCCATCTAATTCTACATGACAACCTTCCAACATGAGGTAACATCATTTGTGGCATGGGTATATCTTATATCTACTAACTATCACGTCTAGATATTAGCGTTACCAAGTGTATACATCTATATTGCCAATGCGTCTGCACTTTCGATAATTAGTCAATATTTTCATGTATTTGTTACAACAGTATCGTCTTAGCAAGCGTGTTGTCTTGTAAAAATTTGATGATTGCATCTGCACTTCGTATCTAAGGTTCTTACGATAATTAGCCAATATTTTCATGTATTTGTAGATGCACGAACTGTTTGCTAATTTCAGCTTTGTTCTTCATTACTGCAGGGCATATCTATATTCTAAGGAAAAATTAGTGCACCTGGTAATTCTTTCTTGACATGGCTATTCTATCGAGGTTTAATTCTATGATACACAACTAATAGTTTGTTGGTATGCATAACTATCTTGCCAAAGATTTTGCCTGTGTATATCACTTCATAGTTGAAAGTGTTTGCTGCAATCATTATGAGCATAAAAAATAGTGTAGAACTCTACTTGCTACTACCATCAACTCTCAATGAGTCAGTGATGGACAGGATTATCTCTCATGTATTTGAACAATGCATTCAGGGTCTATTGATAGATGCGTTAATTTGTTTTTTTATCACTCCTTTCTGCCACCAATGTTTTTACATCCAAATGAAGTACACTATTCTTATACAGTCTTAGAATATTTTGATTTTTTTAATGATCACTTAAATAAATAAATATCGACGGTTATGGGAGGGGGAGGCGGAGGGAGAGGGAGAGGGAGAGGGAGAGAGATACAGAGATACAGAGAGAGACAGAGAGAGAGAGAGGGGGGATTTTTTAATATTCTATAGCCTCCATTACTAAATCACCTCTCTGATGGAGCTGCAGTTTTGCATGGTTAAAATGAATGAGTATGTAAAGATTAGCGACATTTGCTTACAAGCACCTGCAATATCTTCATAAAATGCTTTCCTAGGGCTGGTCAATTCTTTTTTATTTCTGTCATAGTACATATGTCTATCACCACAAATTGTCATATGTTTTTCAATGGTACATGAGCTGCGAGTTGCCCTATTATTTTAAGAGTTCACAAGTTGGGTTGACTGTGAGACTCTAAATACATGACACATGGTCTTCTATAATTTATATTACTGTCCATCGAAGTGTTTTGTACTCATTATTATCTTAACACATAAATATTTGTGTGATTAAAAGTTGCAGGTTATTCCTTTGAATGATCTGAGAAATATATTTGGATTAGGGAAGCATGAAGCACAAGTAATCATCTCAGATATTGAATCTCAAGCATGCAGAAATAGGCTTACAAAATCCTTTAGTACTGATTTGGCTGCTGCTCCTAACAAAAAGCATCATTCCTCCAAAATCTCTGCCAAGAGTTACAGTTTGATCCTGAACTTGCTAGCAACATGCATAAAGATACCAAGCTGACACTTGTTTTTTGTATTGCATCATTAGTTTTACAGCATAGTTCTATGTTAGCTCGAAATTTGATCTTGCTCCTGCTAGCAAGCAAGGTTTTCGAGTCGCGAATCATGCGAGTCGCTCAGGGGTAGCGACTCGAAAAGAGTCGAGCTTGTAGTTGCGACTAGTCGTGACTCGCTTTTCGAGTCGACACTAAGTTGAGCCGATCTTTTTGCTCATCGACTAGTCGAGCGACTCGAAGTCGCTGCTAGCAAGATGTGTACCATATTAGCTACAGCTTGAAGGATATAATCCTTTTGTTTCAAGACTGATGGTTATACATTCCTCCAGTGTGAAAGTTACTACTTTCCGTTCAAATTTCTTCTGTTACATTCCTTCAGTGTGAAAGTTGTTAGCTACAGTTTGAAGGATATAATCAATTTTTTAACTATATGTATTTGGCTATCAAACAGCTTTTCTGCTATCCGATTTTGTTCCTGCAAAAGTTGCTTCTGTTCTATATAGTTGTACAGTTTTCATGTTAACTGGAAAGTACCAAAGTACCAAAGTTGTCTATCCTAGCTGCACCAAACTACAATTTTCTTGTTCTATTAATATGAGATATATAAGAAAGTGTGGTGGGCATGGCTTGTACTCATGCTTGAGGATATTTTAGGCTCTTGGACTGCCTCATGGCCACAATGAAGATGGGACACTTGTGGTTATCTTCATGTGTCATTGGTGGTCAGAGAAACAAAACAAAGCTGGAGTGAAAGGTTGAAACAAAACAAAGGGTCTAGGAGTTTCAATACATTATTGAAAAAATGTGCCAAACATTAAGGTTGATTTCAGTTCCTTTGCATATGTGTTCATCCTTCTAGCATAAGAAAAATATGGTGCTTTGCTTGAAAAATAGTGGCTTAATTCTGGAAGGCATTAAGTTTCCATACATGCTCGTGCTGATCAATCCATCCCTCTAAAAACATGATACCCTCTTTCACATGCTTCATATAAGCTATGTACATGCCATCTTGCCAAGCACTGATAACATGTTTCATTTAAGAGATCATCTGAGATTTGCATAATCGTTTTGAAAATGGACAGGGAAGCATGCGATGCCGGCCTCAGTCAGTGTCGGGCAATGGTGGCAGCTCGGGTAGGGTCGCGCACGACATCGACACCGGCCACCACCAGCGTTGGAGGGTGGGTCATTGGGACAGAAGGAGGAAGGCGAAGAGGAGGAAGAAGACCATGATCACAAAATTTTATCACCGATAGAAAACAGGAGACCGGTGCATAGTTGCTCTCGTACTATCCGCTAAAGAAATAGATAAAAGGCGATATATATTCGAAGGACTTCACTCATGTCACTTAGTCATCAGTTTGACTTATTTTCTTGTATTTGGCCCGTAGCAACGCAGGGTCATTGTACTAGTACAAAACTAAACGACTAAATGCCGCCAAAACGATCTCAACACAAATCCTCCTACGAGCACGCACAATACATGCAAACGAATCGAGGAATATCGCTAATACCTGCGTCTCGATGACCTTGCCGAACTCGCCGAAAGCTCGCTCCAGAGTGCGCTCCGTGGTGTCCCAGGAGAGTCCGCCCACGAAGATCCGTCCCACCTCCTTCTCCGTCATCTTCAATCCAATCGAGCCGAAAATTCCCCAACACCTACGCAAGCCACGAAATCACATCGAAAAAGTCAATCAACATCCTCGCCAATCTGTGCCGCTGTGCAGCGCGAATCGCATGCCCCCCTGAACGCCATGGGAAACACGAGATGGTGGATGCTTTTACCTTGGGCGGAAACCTAAGGACGGCTCTCTCGTGCTGCGGCGCTAGGGTTTTCAGAAAGAAAGGAGGGATGACATGACACGAGAGAGAGAAAATATCCGGATCTTCTGCATGTATCTTAATCTGGCTGCACCGAAAGCACGTGTTAGGCTGGTTGTAATGGGTAGTATTATATACTAGTCTATGATACCACATCTGTAATGCATAATATTGTATCATATATTAGTATTATAGAGTAGTTCATTTATTGACATGCAAGACACATAGTAGCACATCATTTAATATGATACGGTATCATGATATGATACTAAACTCTCTCTTCCTTCATTTAATTCTATGTCACCTCATTGAGATTGCCTAGTTGGCATGCATGATACTACCTATGATACTCCCATTACGGGCAGCCTTAGAGACCCAGATAAATTCTCAATATTTGGATTTTAGCGTGGCAGCTCGCAGGTTTTCTTTTAGATAAACCACGTGCATTTATTCATAAGTGCAGTTATGCAAATTTAAAGATGTAAAATTTATTTATATCCTTAAAACATGCTTTTTACATCTTCAAAAAAGACCAACTCCACCGGATAATGTATATTTATGATGTAAAACTTCAACTTCAATAAATGATATATATTTGTGATGTAAAACTAGCAAGTGATAAAATTGCTCACAAACTGAATATGTATCATAGAGCAATTCACGAGCGCCCACAAGCGACCCGAGCAGCAATGGGATGGACCACGAGCAGCAACATGGTTGGATATCGTGGCGGCGCGGATCTAGTGGCTCGCGGCTCCACGGCGGTGGTGGTTTCACGTGGCAAAGAGAGTTTTGAGTGAGTGGGAGAGGGAGCAACGGAGGGAAGGAGAGAGGCTAGCGGCTTGGGGTGGTGCGGTGCTAGGATTGAACCATGTGCCCACGAGTTAAGTGAGGGAAGGAGGAGAATGAGGAGCTCGTGCGGCTGGATGCCATGGTCGGAGGTGGAAGTGACACTGGCGAGCATGAGGCGGCGAGCGCAAGTGATGGAGCTCGCTGGAGTGGCGAGGATGGCCACCGGAGGACTGGAATGGGTTCGGGAGGCATCGCAGCTGGCCGGGGCGGCGTCGGGGATGGTAGAATCGGCCGACGAAGGCAAGTGGGAGAGGCGGGCATCGTGGCAGCGGGCGCACGTGGCGGAGCTCGCCGGAGCGGCGAGGATGACCGACGGAGGACTCGAATGGGTTGGGGCGGCGCACAACTGGCCGGGGCGGCGGGGCATCGCATATGATGGCCGGAATCGAACGGCGAAGGCAACGATAGAAAAGGGATCGGCGTTTGGGAACTTTCCTCGGAGGGGTTGGCGCATGGATGTGCGTTTACATCTTGATTTAGATCTCCTAGAGGTGGAGATGCAAATTTGCTCCGCGAGGTGTTGTAGTTTACATATCCGAAAGGCGGAGATGTAAATTTTGTTTGCATCTGCATCATGTGTTGGAGAGGTGTTTTGGGCTTTTGGAGATGCAAAAGTTAGGTATTTTTGCATACGCATCTTCTCTTGGAGATGCTCTAAGGAGAGTTACAAACCCACATGTAGCCACAATCTAAAGGCACCCAGGACACAACATGTACAACACTTTGCAAAAAGGACCCCACAGAAAACAATGAAGCCTGAGGGAGTCTGGGTCGTCTACCTATTCTCATGGGCCAGACTCCCGGGCATGTTCGACCCTCACTAGAAGTATTGGATTCGAGATGGACTCTTCCGAAGTCTTGGCATGCAATCCAAGGCGATGTAGTGATCGTCATATTCCTTCTCTATGTAACCGACCTTGTGTAACCCTTGTAGCTGTGGTATCTATATAAGCCAAGGGCATAGTTCGTAGGCCACGATTAAGCTCGTTACGATTAGGGTTTAGATCACAACATCCGATCTCGCAGTAGATCAACTTTGTACTCTGTACTACTCCATCAATAACAACAAGAGTAGGACGTAGGGTTTTACCTCCATCAAGAGGGCTCGAACCTGGTAAAACATCGTCTTCTTCGTCTCTCTTTACCCATCGACCCTAGATCCATAGTTTGGACACCCTACTCGAGATCAGCTGGTTTTGACACCGACATTGGTGCTTACATTGAGAGCTCTGTTGTGAGATCGCAAAAAGGCTTGATGGCTCGCTTGGTCACCAGCGACAACGTCTAGGCCGGGGATATCTTCATTTCCGGCCAATCCCCTGCTTTTAGCAGTACCACCCCGCACGTCAAGGCGGCTCATCACCAGATTGACGGGGTCACCCCGAGTCAGGAAATTAAGTTTGGTGAGTTGGAATTCATTGCCAATACCCGGGACGACATGATCCTCTCAGGGGTCTCGGCCTTGGCCGAAGAGCTCAAATTTTTTGGAGCCTTAACTTCGAGTCCTCTTCCCGACCTTGAGTCCAGAATAGATTCTAACCTTGACTCAGCCTCGAGCTAGGATCTGACTATGGTGTTCAAAGGCATGAGGGTCATCCCGCCCGAGCACACGTCCTATGACGAAGCTCCGGAGTTCAGCTCCTCTAGGGTTCTGAGGACTAGTTCAGCAAATCTCTCATGGTCAAATGAGACGGGGACCCGAGCCTAGACCGATGACTGTTCGGATGGGCCGACCCCGATCCAGGACCTTTTCGGCCCTGGAACCAGGTGCAGGGAACTTTATTCCCCACCCACCACCCACTTCCTTGCCACTATTGAAGATCTAACCAATCTGTTAGACTTCTCTTCTGAATAAGCCAAAAATATGGACACGGTCATTCAAGCGCTAGTCCTCCCGTAACGGGAAGATGGACAACCGCCCCCATGTACGACGTGTACATGGTGGACACCCCCAGGGACGAGGGTACCAGGGGGAAAAGTGATGATGACACCCCGGATAAAAACAACGGCTACGAGCCCGTTAAGCGACGTCGCCAGCGCAAAAAACCTAAAGCTCGTAATGGCAAGGAGAGCAATGCGGGCATGTCACGCCCAAGATGCGATCCTATCCTCAATTTGGCATGAGGGCCTCGTCAGGGATAGAAGCGCATCTCGTCGTTTCGCAAGAATGGATATCGTTACAAGTACATGTACTGAAAAGATGAGAGATATATATAGAATTGGCTTACACTCGCCACAAGCTACATCAGAGACACATCAGTACAATACATAAACATCATGAAGAAGACCAGGGTCCGACTACGGACGAAAAACAAACGAGAAAAGAAGAACGACGTCCATCCTTGCTATCCCAGGCTGCCGGCCTGGAACCCATCCTAGATCGATGACGAAGAAGAAGAAGAAGAAGCAACTCCAAATGAACAATCAACGCGCTCGCGTCAAGTAACCTTTACATGTACCTGCAATTGGTGTTGTAGTAATCTGTGAGCCACAGGGGACTCAGCAATCTCATTTCCAACGGTATCAAGACTAACAAAGCTTAATAGGTGAGGCAAGTTTAAGTGGTGAGGTTGCAGCAGCGGCTAAGCATATATTTGGTGGCTAAACTTACGAGTACAAGAAATAAGAGGGGGAAGATCTACGCATAGCAGACGTGAACTATGGTTGATCAAATGAATGATCCTGAACACCTACCTACGTCAGACATAACCCCACCGTGTCCTTGATCGGAGAAGTAACTCACGAAAGAGACAGTCACGGTTACGCACACAGTTGGCATATTTTAATTAAGTTAACTTCAAGTTATCTAGAACCAGTGTTAAACAAAGTTCCACGTTGCCACATAACCGCGGGCATGACTTTCCAAAAAGATTTAACCCTGCAGGGGCGCTCCAACTAGTCCATCACAAATTACCACAAGCCGCATAGAAATCCTCGACCACGAAGCTCGCAATCTCGTCGGACTCCTTAGTGGAAAACCTCAACTCTGAGATTACCCAAAGCATCACTGGAATCCCGATGCACAAGATATTTCGCCAAAGGTAAAACTAATCCAGCAAGGCCGCCCGACGTGTCGATGATCCCGATAGGAGCCGCGTATCTCGTTCTCAGGACACGACGGATGAGCTAGACGCCGGGATCGCTAAAACCCTGGGTGACCAGGGGGCGTCGGACATCGCTCAGGTGGGACCAACACTCATGAGGAGCACTAGCCCGGGGGTTGATTAAATTCCTTGGGTTAATTACTCCCTATGCAGTTCATTAGTTATTAGGCAAATGTAGTACCAAAGTTGGGCCTTGCGAGACCAGCTTTAATCTAAAATGAATTATCAAGGGGGTCCCCATAACAACCCCGATCGTGTTAGGAGCGCTCAAATATGGAACATATCACCGGTAGCCGAAACTAAGGGGGGCAAAGGTGGAACAAAACACCAGGCTAGAAAGGCCGAGCCTTCCACCTTTTACCAAGTATATAGGTGCATTAAATTAAATAGCATTTAATATGGTGATATAACAAGGAACCCATGTTATCACATGGAAGCAACTACACCTGCAACTAGCAACGCTAACACATGGTAAAGCAAGCAGTAACATAGCCAGTCAGTGGTTTGCTAGGTTGAACAGGTTGAAGGTTTCCATGGCATTGTTGAGAGGCTGATATTTAACATGTGGTAGGCAACAAGACATAATCGATAGAAGCGATAAAACTAACATGGCAATGATAGTAATGGTATCTGGGGAAATGGTCATCTTGCGTGAGATCCCGCTTGGAAGAAGAACGACTCCATGAAGTCGGCGAGCCAATGTAGTCGAACGGATCCTCACATTCCGACACGCTTGCGGAACTCTATCGAGACGGAGCAAACCGGAGACAAGCATCAACACAGATAATCACCATGGCAAATGCACGACATGAAGCACAACCTAATATGATGCATGATCAATTCAAAAATGCAAGGGATGGCATGGCAATTCACCTCACGCAAACACTACACATTAAGTGAAGCTCGATATGCAACGAGTTGCATATCGACGAAACTCCACGTTTAATTATTTAGTTCACTCCCGTTTATTTACACGCAATATTAAATGTTGTTTCACATGGCAAGAGGTGAAGCGGGTGATTCTACATGTCATCCTAGTCGCTTAACACACGGGACTTTGAAAGTCGCTATGTTACAAGAAACATGCAACACAAGATATTATGCCTTGAATGCATCATGCATGCAAGCCTACAACAACACTGGCAAGAAGGAAAAGAAGCATGTGTCGCCATGGCGAATGAAAGGGAACCATGGCGGCAAAACGGAAACGATGACACAGCAACGTTCGTATCCCGATAACTCAATGAGGTATCGGTGCCAACGAATTGGAAGCGTGTGCGTGACATGCCAAATAAAGATGGGGTGAACCCGTTTATCGGGTTCCCCTGTGTCAGGGGCACAACAAAAGAGGGACAACGTGCAACGGGCAACATATAAGGTGCTAGCATACGATTACATCTCATACATCACATGCACTCGGTTCGCGACAACGTTCCAACGGTATACCTTTGGAGCATGCATATCGGAGCAGTTCGAGTCATTGCGGTGTAGGTAACAAGGTCGTCGTGGACGTCGTGGAAGTAGTGGTACTCGTGATCTCGTTGATGGTAGTCGTACACTTGGTGTAGTGGTACCCGGGTCTTTGCGATGGTAGCAGAGGCACATGGTCACCTTAGCGCTTGTGTGATCCAAATATAAATGACACGAAACTCCACATACGATGCATCCAAATGGCCATCCCAAACCAGCAGCAAGCAGGCAACGCAAGCAGCATAGCGGCGACAGCAACAACATCAAGCAGCAGCGGCGACAGCAAGCAGCAAGCAACAGCAAGCAGCATAGCGACATAGCAACAGCAGCAAGCAGCATCGGCAGCAGCAAACAACAACGCAACGCAAGTAGCAGGCAACAACAAGCAACGACAGCGGCGGCGGCAAGCAGCAAGCAGCAAGCAGCAACAGCGAGCGGCAACAAGCGGCTAGCAGGCACAGCAACAGCAGCAACGCGACAGCAAGCAACAGGCAACAACAGCTAACGGTCGGCGCGGCGGCTCTGCAGGGCGAGGCGAACCTCCGACGAGGGGCTCGGGCGGCGCGGCTGGAGGAGCCAGGCGGCGACGGCGAGGTCGACAGAGGGGGGTCTCGCTGGAGAGCTTCGGCAGGGATGACCTCGGGCCCGGCGTGGAGCCTGGGCGCGACGGGCACTGCACTGGCGGCGGGGCGCGCGGCGAACAAAGGAGAAAGGTCGGCTAGCGGCGAGCACGGGGCGAGGTCGTGCACGGGAACGACGGCCGGCTCGGGCATGGGAGCTGCTCCCTGGCACGAGCGAGGGGAACACAGAGGGGAGACGGGAATCGGGCTAGGGGGTCCCGAGGAGGGGATCGGGAGGAGGAACGAGAGGAGGGAATCGAGAGGAAGACGACGCAGGGGAGAGTGGCACGCGCGGGGGCATTCGGGAGGAGGCGGCGTAGGGTGCCCGACGTGGGAGGAGGAAGATGGAATCGGGGCTGAGCTCTCCTTGTCGCTAGGTTAGGGGAGCCGGGTTGGGCCTTGGGCCGCGGTGGCTGCAGGCTGGGCTTCTCTCCCCCCCTTTCTTTCTTGTTTTTTAATTTCTTTTACAACAACTTGCAAAGAAAGTAAACAATGGATAAAGTTGGAATTCCAACAAGAGAGATATTTTCTCGGAGCCACAAAAATATGGAGGATTTAATAAAATTGGTTTGGGGATTTTACAGAATATAAATTCGGACAAGTTTTGAATTTACTTCAAACTTGCCTAAATTTAAACCATAACCAAACCAACACCAAACGGACTGAGATTTAAGATGGTGACCCTATACAATGGATATTATTTATGGGCTCAATCGAAACATTTATTTGAGCATTTACATTTGTAGCTCAAATAAATGAAAGCAAAGGGAAGAAGAAGGTGCAAGGGATATCATGGGAAGAATGTCAATGGCATTGCGAATGAGATAAAGAGCGTAGTTGGTATGCCACACAAGATTCCAATGGATTGAAATAAGTTGAGAATGGGAAAAGGAAAGCAACAAGGAGTGGCTAGGAGAAGAGGGAAAAATAAAATGAACACAACAAGGGAAGCAATCACACCAGAGATGATGAACATGATGCATGATACGTGATGAATGCAACAAACAAAATAAAAGAGACTGCGACAACGAATTAAAAGGGATCTTCTGGAGCGTCGGTGTCGGGCTATCACAGGGCACCAGGGATAATTCAAAACCCAAGGATACGGAAAATCCAGCCGAATCCCCAAAACCTGACGACCCCAAATACGCCCCCGACCTACCAGGATACATGGCTACATACCAACCTGAAGATCTTGGCGATTCCTGAGACAACAACTATGTACCTCCGATCAAGGAGGAGGAGAGCTTGGGAGTCGAAGATCTCATCCCCCGAAGACCCACTCGATCAGGAAGTATTCAGGCAATAGCTCATAGCCACTTCTTGGAGACTGAAGCTAAAGCAGAGACACCTCAAAGCCGAACAAGACTCCATCAATGAAAGATGGACTATAGTCTTGGTCACCGAGGAAGGGTACATAAAGGAGCGACAGGGGCAAACCAAAAGTTAACCGCGTTGGCGCTTGTTGCTATAGTTTGAAGACGAGGCCTTGGAGCGCGCACCGCCCAGATTCACACAAGACAATCAACTAGACCGTCCTCCTCGGGGACGGGACAAGAAAAAGGAATCAGTTCAACCCGGAGACCGATATGATCTGCGGCAGAAAATTAAGTCTAAAGCAGAACAAACCAAATACATTTGCATATCCAGAAGTCGCACTCCCATGAGACAAGGCAGGTACCAAGCTCGACCCAACCAGGACGATGGAGTTCGGGATAAGCAGCATGGTAGGACCTCGTCCAATCTCAAGCACGAAACAACTCGGATAAGGGGAGTCGCTCACCAAATGTGCTTCACACATGAAGTGATCTGACATCAGTTCCCCGAAGGGTTTAAACTCGTAAATATTGAGCAGTACGAAGGGACAACAGATCCGGCCGTATAGATCGAAGATTTCCTCCGTCACATTCACATGGCTCGTGGAGATGATCTCCACGCCATCAAATACTTACCACTTAAGCTCAAAGGGTCGGCTAGGCACTGGCTGAATAGCCTCCCAGAAAACTCCATCGGGAATTGGGAGGATCTTGAAGGTGCCTTTCGAGACAACTTTCAAGGTAATTATGTTCGGTCACCCGGGTCCGACAACTTGAGCCACATAATCCAACAGCCCGACGAGTCATCTCGACAATTCTGGAACATATTCCTCACCAAGAATAATCAGATTATTGATTGTTCGGATGCTGGGGCGTTAGCTTCCTTCCGCAACAACATACGAGACGAATGGCTAGCCCACACGCTTGGACAGGAAAGGCCGAGGACAATGGCCGCCTCACTTCCCTCATGACCAGCCATTGCGCGGGTGAGGAAGCCCCGATGCTTCTACAGTCACGGACACTAATGGAAAGCCAGGACACAACAAGAATAAACGCTCGTACAACAGTGATAATGCCGATTACACGGCGGTCGATGCCGGATTCAGCAACTCCAGGCCTTGACCCGAGAAGAAACCTTTCAAAGGAAACGGGGACGAGCCGACCACATTGGACAAAATACTCGAGGGGCCGTGTCAGATACACGACACTCAGAACAAGCCCGCTACTCACATCACCCGTAACTGTTGGGAGTGATCAAGCCGGCGAGCAAAAGCATGGCTGAAGACAAGGCCAGGAGCCCCCATAGCAAGGACGACGAAGAACCTCGCCGCCCAAATAACGGGTGCCAAAAGTAGTTTCCTCTGAAGTAAAAATGGTGAACATGATCTACGTCACCCACTTGCCCAACAAGGAGAGGAAGCGTGCGCTCCAGGGTGTATATGCTATAGAACCAGTAGCCCAGAAGTACAATCCATGGTCGACATGCCCAATCACCTATGATCGCATGGACCACCCTGCGAGTATTCAACATGGGGGTCAGTGTCTTTGGTACTCGATCCCATCATTGACGGGTACCATCTCACATGATTCCTCATGGATGAAGGCAACAACCTTAATCTTATTTACGAGGATATGGTGCGGAAAATGGGCATTGATCCATCAAGAATCAAACCCAGCAAAAAAACGTTCAAATTAGTAATTCATGGCGTCGAGGCTCGTTGTTTGGGCACGATAACCCTAGAGGTAGTGTTTGCCTCACCCGACAACTTTCGCAACAAAGATTTTGATCTTTGACATTGCCCCTTTCCACAGCGGGTACCATGCACTCCTCGGTCGTACGACATTCACTCGCTTCAATGGCGTCCCCCATTATGCATACCTCAAGCTAAAGATGACATGACCCATGGGTGTTATTACGGTTGTTAGGGCATATTTCTCCCTAAGTGGTTTTGGTGATTGATGACAATGCATGTGCAGACTAATCGTGTGCATTGAGCATTTCAGATAATTCATGACTAGGAACAATACGATTCGGTGCCCATCGGAGTCTTTCAAAGACGGTTTCTTTCTACGTTTCTCTTTGGTGGACTTGAGTCATAGGAAAGCCGTACTATTAAGAGGGGGTCCGCTTCAGAAAGGTTTGGGTGAAATCAACATGTACACATTTCTATTGCACCACCTTTCCCTTGCTTCAATGGAGATACAACTTATTTTCCCCTGTCTGTTCCAAAGGGCCAGCGGTAGTACCGCTGGCGCCAGCGGTAGTACCGCAGGCACAGCGGTAGTACCGCTCTTTGAGCGGTAGTAGTTTTTTACTACCGCTCTGTGGGCGGTAGTAGTTTTTTACTACCACTCTGTCGGACTTTTTGCGCATCCTTTTGCCTCACAAGTGATAGGCACGATAGTAGTTTTTTACTACCGTGGTTGGTGAACCTATCGTGCGGTAGTACAGCTCCTAGCAGCGGTAGTACTACTTTGCTCGTGCTGTGAGTGGGGGGTAACGGTTGGATTTGTCTCCCCACTATATAAAGGGGTCTTGTTCCTCTCAAAGCTCACCTCTTACCTCCCAAGCTCCATTGTTGCTCCATAGCTCATTCTCGCCCGATCTCTCTCCCTAGCCAATCAAACTTGTTGATTTCCTAGGGATTGGTTGAGAAGGCCCTCGTCTACACTTCCACCAAGAGATATTTGATTCCCCCCACTAATCCCTTGCGGATCTTGTTACTCCTGGGTGTTTGAGCACCCTAGACGGTTGAGGTCACCTCAGAGCCACATGCCATTGTGCTGAAGCTTCGTGGTCTTGTTGGGAGCCTCCAAGCTTTGTGTGGAGATTGCTCCAACCTTGTTTGTACAAGTCCGGTCACCGCCTTCAAGGGCACCAATAGTGGAATCACGACATCTCGTATTGTGTGAGGGCGTGAGGAGAATACGGTTACCCTAGTGGCTTCTTAGGGAGCATTGTGCCTCCACACCGCTCCAACGGAGACGTGCTTCCTGTTAAAAGGCAGAAACTTCAGTAACACATCCTCGTCTCCATCGGTTCCACTTGCGGTTATCTCTTACCTTTACTTTGTACTTATTGTTGTTGTGGTGTAGTCCTTGCTTGCACTTGTTGTCGTGGTTGTTAGAATCATATAGGTTTCTCACCTAGTTGTTCATCTAGAGAACCTTTTGTTGCTAACCCTAATTTGTTAAGAAGAGCTAAAAATTGGTAGTTGCCTATTCACCCCCCTCTAGTCAACCATATCGATCCTTTCAACGGTCAATGGTAACACCGAGCGATCCCTCCGGACTAAGGAATGCACTATGGCTTTGGCAGCCAAAGTACATGCCGACGATAAGACTCCTAGGCCAAAGTTATCCATCAAGGAGCATAAAACGGGCTCGTACCCCATTGCAGCCGCATACCATGACATCTAAATAGGGATACACTCCTCATAGCAGCACCATGCCTCCAGCAAAGTATGTCCCTCGAAGGCACAACTTTGCACTCAAGATACCATGGGCATCTATGGGGATTAATGATATACAACTTATGTTCAGATAAATCGAACCATGGCCAGTGCAGTCTTCGGACGTATATAGGTACCATCAAGGACCAATCTCTATGTTAGGCACACCCACAAATAGGCGGCCTCTCAAGACCGCCATTGTTCACAAGAGTTGTTCATTGAAGTTCTCTCATGTTTAAGGAGTATTCTCCGAAGAGTGAAGGCGCAGACGTGCATTAGGGTATTTATAGGAACATCAAGCTAGTTATACCAAACCTTATGTAAACCTCTACTTTGTAGACCTTTTTCATCTATATATATATAAGTTGCTTGTTGAATCCAAATTATACGATTCAAAGTTTTTGGATGTAAGGAATGCTCTTTGTGATTTACGAGCTTTGCAATGACTTTTTTGCCTCCTACTTTTTCTGAACTGTTTCTCGAACGCATATACAAGCTTGTTTTTATGAACATATATGATATTGACTGAATTGACGGGGGCTTGGCCCTCATGACCACCCCTTCGAATCGTTACAATACTATTTGGCATTTCACGTGTGTGGCGTCTTGGATTTGCATTATATGCATCAGTTCCGAATTATGTCTTTGGCCAAATGTTGGGTTGCCCGCTCATGTGTTTAGCCATTTACGTTCTGCTAGTTTGGCTAAAAGGGTAAAGGGAGAACCACTACGGTTGTGTTTCCAGCTAGTCTGGTTAAGTACCTAAGTGGAGAAAGCCGAAAACTGACCAAGATGATAAGCGAGAACTGGTCCGCGATATGAAGACAAGTGTTAAACTAAAGAACCATTGGGGGTTCATCGCTTTCTGCAAAAGGGTTGAAGTCATTCAGACCAAGTGATTACATGTTTTTACACCATGGCATAAGTCGAATATCACAATTTTCAAAAGGGTTCTACTTAACACCCACGACCAAGCTCTTATGGTTAAATAAAAGCATTAAAGCCAAATAGTCCGACTGCTTGGTTTTCTCCCACATTAGCGCCTTAGGATGCCAAGACGTTGGCTAAGGGTAACAATGCGAAAGCCAAAGGCACCCTCGCTATAATCTGCGGGGGGCTGAAGCCGACGACTAGAAACTTTCAATATCAAAATAACGAAAACAATAGTTGCAACTAAAAAAGACATGGTCTACCATGCAAAAATTAAAAGACGTTGTATTATACAACCACTTTTACACGATAGGATTTTTACACGAAGAATCGTGCTTCTATAGCCCGGACACCTTCCATGGCAGTAGAGAAATACAGTTTGGGGCGTGTGTGCTCCTTCCCACGCAGTGGAGCTGCGGTGGCCATCTCCAAAGGCTTTAACTTTGGCAAGTGTGTCATTGTCCTCGCAAAGGCCGTTCGAGCTCCCTCAATGCAGAACGAACGCTTCATGACGTTGATTCGAGGTGAAGCAAGTCATCTTGTGCAGCTCCATCAATTATTTCAATCGATCGGACACAGGCTCGGGATGCTCCGGATTTTTTAACCGTGCCCAAAATAGCCTTTGTTGGGTCGCGCCCTCCTGAGAAGCATAGTACTTCTCAGATTCCTCCACACTCTTCGGAACATCTGCATTCGTACCTGGAGAACTCCATATTCGAGTAAGCAATGAACATATTCGTCTGCCAAATGTACATTGTATTAAATATCGGTTAACATATGCGATTTGCTTGATCTGATGGACCTCTTTCTGAAGATCGTGTGCCTCCTTACACGCTTCTTTAAGTGCGGCAGTGACCGACGTTAGTTCGATTGTTTTTTCTTTTTCTTTCTACTCAAGGGCCTCATTCTTCGTGATGGCCTACTTTAGTTCTTGTTAAACTTCACTGAACCAGACGTCGGATTTATCGCTAGCAGCTTTGCCTTGCATGGTCGGCGCCCTTTGTTCGGCGGCCTCCTCCTTAGCCTTGTCCGGTTCACCTTTAAGCCAATCAACGTGAGCAACAACGGTTGTGGTAATCATGTAGACAACATAGACTGGAGACAAAGATAGAAAACAATTCAATAAGAGAGCTTAGGCTTGCACACTTACTTTGAGCGTCTTCATAACGCTTGTTGATGCGATCTAGCTCCTCTTTGAAAACCTTTAGTTTCCGATTCATTTCCGCCAGCTTCACACAATTGGGGGCTGCGGCTAATGTAGAAGCTTACAAAAGAGCATTTTTGAAACTTTTATAAGTTTTCAGGTTTTTTCGAAATCCTTTGCTAAGGGTGTTTCTTATCAACCCACCAGAGTCTTGGAGGCTAAACGCACTATTTCCGAACTATTCTGACCCCCGCATGAGTTTTTTAAACTCACATAAGGCTCGGGGGCTACTAGGCATAATATTGGTTTTAGACAATGTATAATTACAAAAGGAAAAGTATGCAGATTACCTTGATGCCTGCTAGTAGCACGTAAAAAGCTTCTTTGAGACCGTTGTCAACGCACTGAATGCTTTGCTATACCGCCCTCAGATGAGTGCGGTATTCTTCAGGAACAGAAGGATCATTGAGACCTTCCTCCCTTAAGTTAGGCCACCTAGTTCGGTGTTGCCCATCGTGGATGGCTCCGGGTACGCCGTAGCAGTCTCCATTCTCGGAGAGAACACTACTGATGGCGGCATGGAAGGAGGACCCTCCGAAGTTGTCTTCGTAGGAGACCCAGAAGGTCTCGGCTCTCCTTCCTTTCTCACTGGGAGGAGTTCGTCCTCCTGGTCCTTTGTGGCCGGAGTGTTAACCTCGGCCATAATGTCGTCACCCCCGGTAGTAGTCTCTGGCACAGGGGGGACCTCCCTGGATACCATCTCCCCGGTCTCCTTGGTTTAAGGGGGAGGTGTGTGGGGCGAGCCGGTCCCGTTTTCAGCTAGATTGGCTAGTAGGGAATCCCCCTCAGATATTTGATCAGTAGGGAAGTCATGATGCAGGCTGCAATACGGAAAATGAGCCTAGTTAGAACCACAACACTTAGAGGAAAGATGTATTGAGATTTTCAATGGATACCTTTTTGCTCGGGGTTTCACCCTGAGAGTCCTTTGGGGGACCGATGCTTCATCCTCGGACTCCTCGTGCGAGTATGGGGTATCATCAAATAGGGCCATAGGGGCCCTATGTTGCTTCACCGGAGCAATGTGAGCTTGATGTCCCTCGGCGTCTTCAGACATTGCTCTTTTCTTTGTATGGGAGGAGTCACTCACCTCCTCCTGATCTTCTTATTCCTCTCCCTTCGGGTTGGAGGGAGCCAGTGTCTCTTCGGACTTGGTGTCTAGGGGACCCTTCGATCGAAGACCCTACCAGATCTTCTTCTTCCCCTTCTTCGGCTCTTCCTTCCCCCTCGAAGCCGTGTAAGGCTTCTCGGCTAACATGGTCATTAGCAATGGGGTCATTTTGTCTTCGAGCAAGGGTGCCAGATAGTTAATCTGTTCGGACTTTTTCAACTAGATCTGCAAACATGAGGGAAGCATGAAGTAAGCACCTTGTCAAAAAAGGAAGGGATGGAATCTAAAAAGTACGGTAAAAACCCTACCGGCCCTAAGGTCCTGAGGATCAAAAGGCCCTCATCTTCTTCCTCGGCGACCAAGTCTTTTGTGGCTTAAAGAGTGCCTTCCATAGCTTCTCACAAGTAGTGTGGAAAAACTCTGCACAGGGCCCGCCGCAGTATCCGGATCCTCTGGATTGAAGTCCCACGTCAGGACAGGTCGACGCTGGCAGGGGAGAAGTTCCTGATGCAACATCACGTGGATCACGTTTGTGAGCTCAATTTTCTCCAGTAGATCGGAGTTCTTCTTCATGGGCGCCTTCACCTCCGCTGCCTCCCCCTAATCTAGGGCCTTTTCCGTCCAGGACACGAGATGGTTGGGAGGGTGAGATCTAAATACGAGAGGAGCTGCCTCGCCTGCGTTGTGCGGCTCGGTGATATAGAACCACTCCTTGTGCCATGACTTGATGGTGTCGATGAATCTACCCTTCAACCATGTGGCCCCGCTGAGCTTGTTGATCATCGACCCGCCCCTCAGTCCACCTGATCACCTATGACGACCTCCGGCTTGACATTAAGGACCTTCAGCCAGAGGCCGAAGTGGATTTGGACTCGCAAGAATGCCTCACAAACAGTTATATAGGCTGAGAGGTGGGTGATGGAATTTGGGGGGAGATCGTGGAAGTCAAGCCCGTAGTAGAACATGACTCCCCGAACGAATGGATGGAGGGAAAAACTTAAGCCCCGAATGAAATGAGGAACAAAAACTACTCTTTCTCCATCTTTGGGAGTGGGGATGACCTGGTCCCTTTCCATAGCACGATGGGCTATGTTCTACGGAAGATAGCCGCAACTCTTCAGCTCGAGAATGTCCTTCTCAGTGACATAGGAGACCTCCCACTCGCCCTTGGAACTGGTGCTTGTCATTGCCGGACTAGTGAAGGGATTCAAAAGGTTGGGAGGAGAAGGGGAGCTGGGGTGCTGGAGATTTGGGAACAGAGAATGGTGATGGTGTGTGAGATCTGAGGTGCGTGAAGAGGCTGAGGTGATGGTTTTTACCTTTTATGGCTCGCAAGAATACCAAAGACCCCGCCACTGCAATGTAAACTCCGCCACTTCCTAACAAAATTGTGCGATTCTGGGCACATGGGATAAACCCAAACATAAACCATATCCCTAGAAAAGAGGGGCACAATCTTCGTGATGGAATTGTTGGGGAATGTTGCATGTGAAACAAAATATATCCTACGCACACAAAGACCTATCACGGTGATGATCATCTACGAGAGGGAGTTCGGATCTACATACCCTTGTAGATCGCTAAGCGGGAAGCATTAAGAAACGCGGTTGATGTAGTGGAACGTCTTTGCGATCCAAATCGCCACCGTCCCACGATCCGTCCCGATCTAGTACCGAACGGACGACACCTCCGCGTTCAGCACACGTACAGCTCGATGACGATCTCTGCCTTCTTGATCCAGCAAGAGAGATGGGGAAGTAGATGAGTTCCCCGGCAGCGTGACGACGCGTCGGTGATGGTGGTGATCTATTCCTGCAGGGCTTCGCCTAAGCACCACAGAAATCCGATCTAGAGGAAGAACTACAAACTAGAGGAGAGGGTAGCACGTGGCTGAAATTGCGTGTCTCAAAAACCCTCAATACCTCTAGTGTATATAGGAGGGAGGGAGGGGAGGAGGCAGCCGCAAACCATCAAGGTTTGGCCAAAATTGGAGGTGGAGGAGTCCTACTCCAATCCTACCAGGAGTAGGATTCCTTCTTTCTAGTTGAAAACCCTTTGCACCTTTTCCACCTTTGGGTTTTTTGCCTCTCAAATCTCATGGGCCTTAGTGGGAGCTTATGTCAGCCCACTAGGGGCTGGTTTGTATCCTCCCACAACCCATAAGGGCCCTCGGGGCGTGACACCCCTCCTGATGGTCCCCGGTACCCTCCCGGCACTCCCGGTACACTACGGATGAGGCCAAAACTTTTCCGGTGACCAAAAGAGGACTTCCTATATATCAATCTTTACCTGCGGAGCTCGACGTGACGTCCGGGATCTCATCCGTGACTCCAAATAACTTTCGGTTACCAACACCTATAACTCAACTATACTGAAACGTCATCGAACCTTAGGTGTGCATCGTGCGTGTTCGAGAACTATGCAGACATGACCGAGACACCTCTATGGTCAATAACCAATAGAGGGACCTGGATGCCCATATTGGCTCCTACATATTCTACGTAGAACTTTATCGGTTGAACCTCTATGTCAAGGATTCATATAATCCCGTATACCATTCCCTTTGTCCTTTGGTATGTTACTTGCCCGAGATTTGATCGTCGGTATCTCCATAGCTATTTCAATCTCGTTACTGGCAAGTCTCTTTACTCGTTCCGTAGTACAAGATCCCATGACTAACTCTTTAGTCACATTGCTTGCAAGGCTTGTATGTGATGTTGTATTACCGAATGGGCCCCGAGATACCTCTCCGTCACACGGAGTGACAAATCCCAGTCTTGATCCATGCTAACTCAATGGACACCTTCGGAGATGCCTGTAGAGTACCTTTATAGTCACCCAGTAACGTTGCAATGTTTAATACACACAAGGCATTCCTCCGGTGTCAGTGAGTTACATGATCCCATGGTCATAGGAATGAATACTTGACATGCAAAAAACAATAGCAACAAAATGACACGATCATATGCTACGTTTATAGTTTGGGTCCTGTCCATCACATCATTCTCCTAATGATATGATCCCATCATCAAGTGACAACACTTTTCTATGGCTAGGAAACCTTAACCATCCTTGATCAATAGGATAGTCAACTAGAGACTCACTAGGGACATAGTTTTGTCTATATATCAACACATGTATTTATGTTTCCATTCAATACAGTTATAGCATGGATAATAAACGATTATCTTGAAACAGGAAATATAATAATAACTATTTTATTATTGCCTCTAGGGCATATTTCCATCAGTCTCCCACTTGCACTAGAGTCAATAATCTAGCCTCACATCTACATGTGATTTACAATGTAATGAATCTAACACCCATACAGTTCTCGTCTTGTTCATGCTTTGCTCGTGGTAGAGGTTTAGTCAACGGATCTGCAGCATTCAGATACGTGTGCACTTTGCAAATATTTATGTTTTCCTGCTTGATGTAATCATGGATGGCATTGAAGCGTCGCTTTATGTGTCTGGTCCTCTTTTCAAACCTTGGTTCCTTGGCTAGAGCAATGGCACCAGTGTTGTCACAAAACAGATTGATTGAATCTAGTGCACTTGGCACCACTCCAAGATCTGACATGAACTGCTTCATCCAGACACCCTCCTTAGCCGCCTCCGAGGCAGCTATGTACTCCGCTTCGCATGTAGAATTAGCTACGACACTTTGCTTGGAACTGCACCAGCTTACCGCACCCCCGTTAAGAACAAATACGTATCCGGTTTGCGACTTAGAGTCATCCGGATCAGTGTCAAAGCTTGCATCGACGTAACCCTTTACGACGAGCTCTTCGTCACCCCCATAAACGAGAAACATTTCCTTAGTCCTTTTCGGGTACTTTAGAATATTCTTGACCGCCGCCCAGTGTTCCACTCCTGGATCACTTTGAAACCTGCCTACCATACTTATGGCCAGGCTGACATCCGGTCTTGTGCACAACATTGCATACATGATAGACCCTATGGCTGAAGCATATGGGATGACACTCATATTTTCTCTATCTTCTGCAGTTACTGGACATTGAGTCTTACTCAACTTTATACCTTGTAACACAGGCAAGAACCCCTTCTTGGATTGTTCCCTTTTGAACTTCTTCAAAACTTTATCAAGGTATGTGCTTTATGAAAGAGCTATTAGGCGCCTCGACCTATCTCTATAGATATTTATTCCCAATATGTAAGCAGCTTCTCCTAGGTCTTTCATTGAAAAACTTTTATTCAAGTAATCCTATATGCTTTCCAAAAACTCGACATTGTTTCCAATCAGCAACATGTCATCCACATATAATATTAGAAACGCTATAGAGTTCCCACTCACTATCTTATAAATACAAGCTTCTCCAAAAACTTGTATAAACCCAAACGCCTTGATCACCTCATCAAAACGCTGATTCCAACTCCGAGATGCTTGCACCAGTCCATAAATGGATCGCTGGAGCTTGCACACCTTGTCAGCATTTTCTGGATCGACAAAACCTTCGGTTTGTATCATATACAACTCTTCCTTAAGAAACCCGTTAAGGAACGCCGTTTTGATATCCATCTGCCAGATTTCATAATCGAAAAATGCAGCTATTGGCAACATGATTCAGACGGACTTAAGCATCGCTACGATTGAGAATGTCTCATCGTAGTCAACTCCTTGAACTTGTGAAAAACTCTTTGCCACAAGTCGAGCTTTATAAACGGTCACATTACCGTCTGCGTCCGTCTTCTTCTTAAAGATCCATTTGTTCTGAATAGCCTTGCGACCTTCAGGTAAAACTTCCAAAGTCCACACTTTGTTTTCATACATAGATCCTATCTCGGATTTCATGGCTTCTAATCATCTGTTGGAATCTGGGCCCACCATTGCTTCTCCATAATTCGCAGGCTCATTGTTGTCTAAGAACATGATAGACAAGACAAGATTCCCGTACCACTCGGGAGCAATACGTGCTCTTGTTGACATGCGAGGTCCGACGGTAACTTGATCCGAAGCTTCATGATCATCATCATTAGCTTCCTCTTCAACTTGTGTTGCCTCGACATAAATTTCTTTCTGCCCCGCGCCACCATCTTGTTGAAGTAGAGGTTGTGTAACCTCATCAAGTTCTATCTTCCTCCCACTCAATTCTTTCGGGAGAAACTCTTTCTCAAGAAAAGCTTCATTCTTAGCGACAAACACTTTGCCCTCGGATCTGAGATAGAAGGTATACCCAACTGTCTCTTTTGGGTAACCTATGAAGACACACTTTTCCGCTTTGGGTTCCAGCTTTTCAGGCTGAAGCTTTTTGACATAAGCATCGCATCCCCAAACTTTAAGAAATGACAACTTTGGCTTCTTGCCATACCATAGCTCATATGGTGTCGTCTCAACGGATTTTGATGGTGCCCTATTTAAAGTGAATGCAACTGTCTCTAATGCATAGCCCCAAAACGATAGTGGCAAATTGGTAAGAGACATCATAGATCGCACCATATCTAATAAAGTATGATTACGACGTTCGGAGACACCATTAAGCTGCGGTGTTCCAGGCGGTGTCAACTGTGAAACAATTCCACATTGTCTTAAGTGAGCACCAAACTCGTAACTCAGATACTCTCCTCCTAGATCAGATTGTAGGAACTTGATCTTCCTGCTATGATGATTTTATACTTCACTCTGAAATTGCTTAAACTTTTCAAACTTTTCAGACTTGTGCTTCATCAAGTAGATATAACCATACCTACTCAAACTGCGAGTGAAGGTGAGAAAATAATGATATCCGTCGCGCGCCTCTATGCTCATTGGTCCGCACACATCAGTATGTATGATCTCCAGTAAGTCACTCACATGCTCCATTGTTCCAGAGAACGGAGTCTTAGTCATCTTGCCCATTAGGCATGGTTCGCATGTGTCAAGTGATTCAAATTCAAGTGACTCCAAAAGTCCATCAGCATGGAGTTTCTTCATGCGCTTCACACCAATATGACCTAAGCGGCAGTGCCACAAGAAAGTGGCGTTATCATTGTTAACTCTACATCTTTTGGTCTCAATGTTATGGGTATGAGTGTCATCAGAATCGATATTTAATATGAACAAACCCCTCACATTGGGTGCATTACCATAAAAGATATTACTCATATAAATAGAACAACCATTATTCTCATACTTAAATGAGTAGCCGTCTTGCAATAAACAAGATCCAGATATAATGTTCATGCTCAACGCAAGCACTAAATAACAATTATTTAAGTTCATAACCAATCCGATGGTAACTGAAGTGAGACCGTGCCGACGGCGATCGCATCAACCTTGGAACCATTTCCCACGCGCATCGTCACTTCATCCTTCACCAACCTTCGTCTATTCCGCAGTTCCTGCTTCGAGTTGCAAATGTGAGCAACAGAACCGGTATCAAATACCCAGGCACTACTACGAGAGTTGGTGAGGTACACATCAATAACATGTATATCATATATACCTTGTTTGGCGTTGGCCGCCTTCTTATCGGCCAGATACTTGGGGAAGTTGCGCTTCCAGTGACCAGTCTCCTTGTAATAATAGCACTCAGTTTCCGGCTTAGGCCCAGCCTTGGGTTTCTTCGTCGGAGGGGCAACAACTTTGCCACTCTTCTTGGAGTTACCCTTCTTGCCTTTGTCGTTCTTCTTGAAACTAGTGGTCTTACTGACCATCAACACTTGATGTTCTTTCTGGATTTCTGACTCAGCGACTTTCAGCATCGCAAATAACTCGCTGAGTGACTTATTCATCCCTTGCATGTTATAGTTCAACACGAAGCTCTTGTAGCTAGGTGGAAGTGATTGAAGAATTTTGTCAATGATAGCTTCATGCCTGAGAGCAATCCCCAGCTCATCTAGACGGTTTGAGTACCTAGACATTTTGAGCACATGTTCACTCACAGACGAATTCTCCTCCATTTTGCAAGCGTAGAATTTATCGGAGTTCTCATACCTCTCGATTCGGGCATTCTTCTTGAAGATAAACTTCAACTCCTGGAACATCTCATATGCTCCATGATGTTCAAAACGTCTTTGAAGTCCTGGTTCTAAGCCATACAAAACTGCACATTGAACTAGTGAGTAGTCATGCTTACGAGCTTGCCAAGCATTCAAAACATCTCGTCAGCCATAGCGGGTGGTTCATCTCCTAGCGCTGCATCAAGGACATAATTCTTTTGCCCATCTTGGAGGATAAGCCTCAGATTTACAGCCTAGTCTACAAAGTTGCTACCATCATCTTTCAGCTTAGCTTTCTCTAGGAATGTATTGAAATTCAGGGTTGCTACTGAGTGAGCCATTGATCTACAACATAAAATTTTGCAAAGATTACTTAGACTATGTTCAAGACAATTGAGTTTAGCTAATCATATTACTGATAAACTCCCACTCAAATAGACATCCCTCTAGTTATTTGAGTGTCGCATGATCCAAATTCACTAACTCAAGTCCGATCATCACGTGAGTTGAGTATAGTTTCAGTGGTGAACATCTCCATGTTGATCATATCTACTATATGATTCATGCTCGACCTTTCGGTCTCTTGTGTTCCGAGGCCATGTCTGTACATTCTAGGCTCGTCAAGTTTAACCCGAGTGTTCCGCGTGTGCAACTGTCTTGCACCCGTTGTATGTGAACATTGAGTCTATCACTCTCGATCATCATGCGGTGTCTCGAAACGACGAACTATCGCAACGGTGCACAATCGGGGAGAACACAATTTTATCTTGAAATTTTAGTGAGGGATCACCTTATAATTCTACCGCCGTTCTAAGAAAAATAAGGTGCATAAAAGGATTAACATCACATGCAAATCATAAGTGACATGATATGGCCATGATCTTGTGCTTCTTGATCTCCATCACCAAAGCACCGACATGATCTTCATCATCACCGACGCCAAACCATGATCTCCATCATTGTGCCGCCATCGAGGTTGTCATGCTATCTATGCTATTACTACAAATGTACTACCTAGCAATATAGTCGCATCTGCAAGCACAAACATTAGTTTAAAGATAACCCTATGGCTCATGCTGGTTGCCGTAGCATCGACGTGCAAGTCGATATTTAACTATTACAATTGTTGGGGAACGTCGCATGGGAAACAAAAAATTTCCTACACGCACGAAGACCTATCATGGTGATGTCCATCTACGAGAGGGGATGAGTGATCTACGTACCCTTGTAGACCATACAGCACAAGCGTTAGTGAACGCGGTTGATGTAGTGGAACGTCCTCACGTCCCTCGATCCGCCCCATGAACAATCCCGCGATGAGTCCCACGATCTAGTACCGAACGGACGGCACCTCCGCGTTCAGCACACGTACAGCTCGACGATGATCTCGGCCTTCTTGATCCAGCAAGAGAGACAGAGAGGTAGAAGAGTTCTCCGGCAGCGTGACGGCACTCCGGAGGTTGGTGATGATCTCGTCTCAGCAGGGCTCCGCCCGAGCTCCGCAGAAACGCGATCTAGAGGAAAAACCGTGGAGGTATGTGGTCGGGCTGCCGTGGAAAAGTCGTCTCAAATCAGCCCTAAAACCTCCGTATATATAGGTGGGAGAGGGGGGCCTTGCCTTGGGGCTCAAGGATCCCCAAGGGGGTCGGCCGAGCCAAGGGGGGAAGGTCTCCCCCCCAAACCGAGTTGGACTTGGTTTGGTGGGTGGGAGTCCTTCCTTCCCTTCCCACCTCCTCCTTTTTTTTCTTTCTCTTTGATTTTTCGACCAATGCGCATAGGGCCCTTTTGGGCTGTCCCACCAGCCCACTAAGGGCTGGTGCGCCACCCTCAAGGCCTATGGGCTTCCCCGGGGTGGGTTTCCCCCCCGGTGAACTCCCGGAACCCATTCGTCATTCCCGGTACATTCTCGGTAACTCCGAAAACCTTCCGGTAATCAAATGAGGTCATCCTATATATCAATCTTCGTTTCCGGACCATTACGGAAACCCTCGTGACGTCCTTGATCTCATCCAGGACTCCGAACAACATTCGGTAACCAACCATATAACTCAAATACGCATAAAACAACGTCGAACCTTAAGTGTGCAGACCCTGCGGGTTCGAGAACTATGTAGACATGACCCGAGAGACTCCTCGGTCAATATCCAATAGCGGGACCTGGATGCCCATATTGGATCCTACATATTCTATGAAGAACTTATCGTTTGAACCTCAGTGTCAAGGATTCATATAATCCCGTATGTCATTCCCTTTGTCCTTCGGTATGTTACTTGCCCGAGATTCGATCGTTAGTATCCGCATACCTATTTCAATCTCGTTTACCGGCAAGTCTCTTTACTCGTTCCGTAATACAAGATCCCGCAACTTACACTAAGTCACATTGCTTGCAAGGCTTGTGTGTGATGTTGTATTACCAAGTGGGCCCCGAGATACCTCTCCGTCACACGGAGTGACAAATCCCAGTCTTGATCCATACTAACTCAACTAACACCTTCGGAGATACCTGTAGAGCATCTTTATAGTCACCCAGTTACGTTGCAACGTTTGATACACACAAAGTATTCCTCCAGTGTCAGTGAGTTATATGATCTCATGGTCATAGGAACAAATACTTGACACGCAGAAAACAGTAGCAACAAAATGACACGACCAACATGCTACGTCTATTAGTTTGGGTCTAGTCCATCACGTGATTCTCCTAATGATGTGATCCAGTTATCAAGCAACAACACCTTGTTCATAATCAGAAGACACTGACTATCTTTGATCAACTGGCTAGCCAACTAGAGGCTTGCTAGGGACAGTGTTTTGTCTACGTATCCAGACATGTAAATGAGTCTTCATTCAATACAATTATAGCATGGATAATAAACGATTATCTTGATACAGGAATTATAATAATAACTATATTTATTATTGCCTCTAGGGCATAATTCCAACAGTCTCCCACTTGCACTAGAGTCAACAATCTAGTCCTCACATCATCATGCGAATTACATTGTAATAAATCTAACACCCATACAGTTCTCGTGTTGATCATGCTTAGCCCGTGGAAGAGGTTTAGTCAGCGGGTCTGCTACATTTAGATCCGTGTGCACTTTGCATATATTCATGTCCTCCCCTTCGACGTAGTCGCGGATGAGGTTGAAGCGTCGTTTGATGTGTCTGGACTTCTTGTGAAACCGTGGTTCCTTTGCTAAGGCAATGACACCCGTGTTGTCATAGAACAAGGTTATTGCATTCAGTGCGCTTGGCACCACTCCAAGATCCGTCATGAATTGCTTCATCCAGACACCCTCCTTAGCCGCCTCCGAGGCAGCCATGTACTCCGCTTCACATGTAGAATCTGCTACGACGCTTTGCTTGGAACTGCACCAGCTTACCGCACCCCCATTAAGAATAAATACGTATCCGGTTTGCGACTTAGAGTCGTCCGGATCTGTGTCAAAGCTTGCATCGACGTAACCTTTTACGGCGAGCTCTTCGTCACCTCCATATACGAGAAACATCTCCTTAGTCCTTTTCAGGTACTTCAGGATATTCTTGACCGCCGTCCAGTGATCCACTCCTGGATTACTCTGGAACCTACCTGCCATACTTATGGCCAGGTTAACATCCGGTCTAGTGCACAACATTGCATACAAGATAGAACCTATGGCTGAAGCATAGGGGACGGAGCGCATATGCTCTCTATCTTCATCAGTTGCTGGGCACTGAGTCTTACTCAATCTCGTACCTTGTAAAACTGGCAAGAACCCTTTCTTGGACTGTTCCATTTTGAACCTCTTCAAAACTTTATCAAGGTATGTGCTTTGTGAAAGTCCTATCAGGCGTTTTGATCTATCCCTATAGATCTTAATGCCTAGAATGTAAGCAGCTTCTCCTAGGTCCTTCATAGAGAAACTTTTATTCAAGTAATCCTTTATGCTCTCCAAAAACTCCACGTTGTTTCCAATCAGCAATATGTCATCCACATATAATATTAGAAACGCCACAGAGCTCCCACTCACTTTCTTGTAAATACAAGATTCTCCAACCACTTGTATAAACCCAAATGCTTTGATCACCTCATCAAAGCATTTGTTCCAACTCCGAGATGCTTGCACCAGTCCATAAATGGATCGTTGGAGCTTGCACACCTTGTTAGCATTCTTAGGATCGACAAGACCTTCGGGTTGCATCATATACAATTCTTCCTTAAGGAAACCGTTAAGGAACGCCGTTTTGACATCCATCTGCCAGATTTCATAATCGAAAAATGCAGCTATTGCTAACATGATTCTGACAGACTTAAGCGTCGCTATGGGTGAGAATGTCTCATCGTAGTCAACTCCTTGAATTTGTGAAATACCCTTTGCCACAAGTCGAGCTTTATAAATGGTCACATTGCCGTCAGCGTCCGTCTTCCTCTTAAAGATCCATTTGTTCTGAATAGCCTTGCGGCCCTCAGGCAGTACCTCCAAAGTCCACACTTTGTTCTCACACATGGATCCTATCTCGGACTTCATGGCTTCTAGCCATTTGTTGGAATCTGGGCCCACCATTGCTTCTTCATAATTTGCAGGTTCATTGTTGTCCAACAACATGATTGACAAGACGGGATTACCGTACCACTCTGGAGCAGCACGTGGTCTCGTCGACCTGCGTGGTTCGATAGAAACTTGAACTGGAGTTTCATGATCATCATCATTAACTTCCTCCTCAACCGGCGTCGCAACGATAGAGGTTTCCCCTTGCCTTACGCCACCATCCAGAGGGATGAGAGGTTCGATAACCTCGTCAAGTTCTATCTTCCTCCCACTCAATTCTCTCGAGAGAATCTCCTTCTCGAGAAAAGCTCCGGTTTTAGCAACAAACACTTTGCCCTCGGATTTGAGATAGAAGGTGTACCCAACTGTCTCTTTTGGGTAACCTATGAAGATGCACTTTTCCGCTTTGGGTTCCAGCTTTTCAGGCTGAAGCTTTTTGACATAAGCATCACATCCCCAAACTTTAAGAAACAACAACTTTGGCCTTTTGCTATACCATAGTTCGTATGGTGTCGTCTCAACGGATTTTGATGGTGCCCTATTGAAAGTGAATGCAGCTGTTTCTAATGCATAACCCCAAAACGATAATGGCAAATCGGTAAGAGACATCATAGATCGCACCATCTCTAATAAAGTACGATTACGACGTTCGGACACACCATTACGCTGTGGTGTTCCAGGCGGTGTCAACTGTGAAACAATTCCACATTGTCTTAAGTGAGCACCAAACTCGAAACTCAGATATTCACCCCCACGATCAGACCGTAGGAACTTGATCTTCTTGTTACGATGATTTTCAACTTCACTCTGAAATTGCTTGAATTTTTCAAATGTTTCAGACTTGTGCTTCATCAAGTAGACATAACCATATCTACTCAAATCGTCAGTGAAGGTGAGAAAATAACGATATCCGCCGCGTGCCTCCACGCTCATCGGACCACACACATCGGTATGTATGATTTCCAACAAGTCACTTGCACGCTCCATTGTTCCGGAGAACGGAGTCTTAGTCATCTTGCCCATGAGGCATGGTTCGCACGTGTCAAGTGAATCAAAGTCAAGTGACTCCAAAAGTCCATCAGCATGGAGTTTCTTCATGCGCTTTACACCAATATGACCTAAGCAGCAGTGCCACAAAAATATGGCGCTATCATTGTTAACTCTAACTCTTTTGGTCTCAATGTTATGTATGTGTGTATCGCTATCAAGATTCAATATGAACAATCCTCTCACATTGGGTGCATGACCATAAAAGATGTTACTCATAGAAATAGAACAACCATTATTCTCTGACTTAAAAGAGTAACTGTCTCGCAATAAACAAGATCCAGATATAATGTTCATGCTCAACGCAGGCACTAAATAACAATGATTTAAGTTCATAACTAATCCTGATGGTAACTGAAGTGAAACTGTGCCGACGGCGATTGCATCAACCTTGGAACCATTTCCTACACGCATCATCACTTCATCTTTCGCCAGCCTTCGTCTATTCCGTAGTTCCTGTTTCGAGTTGCAAATATGAGCAACAGAACCGGTATCGAATACCCAGGCACTACTATGAGATCCGGTTAAGTACACATCAATAACTTGTATATCAAATATACCTGATTTTACTTTGGCCGCCTTCTTATCTGCCAGATACTTGGGGCAATTGCGCTTCCAGTGACCCATACCCTTGCAATAGTAACACTCCGTTTCAGGCTTAGGTCCAGCTTTGGGTTTCTTCGTCGGATTGGCAACAGGCTTGCCGCTCTTCTTTGAATTACCCTTCTTGCCTTTGCCGTTTCTCTTGAAACTAGTGGTCTTATTCACCATCAACACTTGATGCTCTTTACGGAGTTCAGACTCTGCGACTTTCAGCATCGCAAACAACTCGCCGGGAGACTTGTTCATCCCTTGCATGTTGTAGTTCAACACAAAGCCTTTATAGCTTGGCGGCAGTGATTGAAGGATTCTGTCAGTGATAGCCTGTTGCGGGAGTTCAATCCCCAGCTCAGCTAGACGGTTTGAGTACCCAGACATTTTGAGCACATGTTCACTGACAGACGAGTTTTCCTCCATCTTGCAAGCATAGAATTTATCGGAGGTCTCATACCTCTTGATCCGGGCGTTCTTCTGAAAGATAAACTTCAACTCCTGGAACATCTCAAATGCTCCATGACGCTCAAAGCGACGTTGAAGTCCCGGTTCTAAGCCATACAAGACCGCACATTGAACTACTGAGTAGTCCTCCTTACGTGCTAACCAAGCGTTCTTAACATCCTGATCAGCCGTAGCAGGTGGTTCAGCTCCTAGCGCTGCATTAAGGACATAATCCTTCTTCCCAGCTTGTAAGATTAGCTTAAGATTACGAGCCCAGTCTACAAAGTTGCTTCCATCATCTTTCAACTTAGCTTTCTCTAGGAACGTATTAAAATTCAGGGTGACTGTCGCGTGAGCCATGATCTACAACACAAATATATTCAAAGTGGACTTACACTATGTTCAAGATAATTAGAGTTTAACTTAATCAAATTATTCGCTAAACTCCCACTCAAAAAGTACATCTCTCTAGTCATTTGAGTGGTTACTTACACTAGCTCAAGTCCGATCATCACGTGAGTTGAGTATAGTTTCAGTGGTAAGCATCCCTATGCTAATCATATCATCTATATGATTCATGATCGACCTTTTGGTCTCATGTGTTCCGAGGCCATGTCTGCACATGCTAGGCTCGTCAAGCTTAACCCGAGTGTTCCGCGTGCGCAACTGTTTTGCACCCGTTGTATGTGAACGTTGAGTCTATCACACCCGATCATCACGTGGTGTCTCGAAATGACGAACTGTAGCAACGGTGCACAGTCGGGGAGAACACAATTTCGTCTTGAAATTTTAGTGAGAGATCACCTCATAATGCTACCGTCGTTCTAAGCAGAATAAGGTGCATAAAAGGATTAACATCACATGCAATTCATAAGTGACATGATATGGCCATCATCACGTGCTTCTTGATCTCCATCACCAAAGCACCGGCACGATCTTCTTGTCTCCGGCACCGCACCATGATCTCCATCAACGTGTCGCCATCGGGGTTGTCATGCTACTCATGCTATTACTACTAAAGCTACATCCTAGCAAAATAGTAAACACATATGCAAGCGCAAACGTTAGTATAAAGACAACCCTATGGCTCCTGCCGGTTGCCGTACCATCGACGTGCAAGTCGATATTATCTATTACAACATGATCATCTCATACATCCAATATATCACATCACATCGTTGGCCATATCACATCACAAGCATACCCTGCAAAAACAAGTTAGACGTCCTCTAACTTTGTTGTTGCATGTTTTACGTGGTGACCACGGGTATCTAGTAGGATCGCATCTTACTTACGCAAACACCACAACAGAGATATATGAGTTGCTATTTAACCTCATCCAAGGACCTCCTCGGTCAAATCCGATTCAACTAAAGTTGGAGAAACCGACACTTGCCAGTCATCTTTGAGCAACGGGGTTACTCGTAGCAATGAAACCAGTCTCTCGTAAGCGTACGAGTAATGTCGGTCCAAGCCGCTTCAATCCAACAATACCGCGGAATCAAGAAAAGACTAAGGAGGGCAGAAAAACGCACATCACCGCCCACAAAAACTTTTGTGTTCTACTCGAGAAGACATCTACGCATGAACCTAGCTCATGATGCCACTGTTGGGGAACGTCGCATGGGAAACAAAAAATTTCCTACGCGCACGAAGACCTATCATGGTGATGTCCATCTACGAGAGGGGATGAGTGATCTACGTACCCTTGTAGACCGTACAGCAGAAGCGTTAGTGAACACAGTTGATGTAGTGGAACGTCCTCACGTCCCTCGATCCGCCCCGCGAACAATCCCGCGATCAGTCCCACGATCTAGTACCGAACGGACGACACCTCCGCGTTCAGCACACGTACAGCTCGACGATGATCTCAGCCTTCTTGATCCAGCAAGAGAGACGGAGAGGTAGAAGAGTTCTCCGGCAGCGTGACGGCGCTCCGGAGGTTGGTGATGATCTCGTCTCAGCAGGGCTCCGCCCGAGCTCCGCAGAAACGCGATCTAGAGGAAAAACCGTGGAGGTATGTGGTCGGGCTGCCATGGAAAAGTCATCTCAAATTAGCCCTAAAACCTCCGTATATATAGGTGGGAGAGGGGGGGCCTTGCCTTGGGGCTCAAGTATCCCCAAGGGGGTCGGCCGAGCCAAGGGGGGAAGGTCTCCCCCCCCAAACCGAGTTGGACTTGGTTTGGTGGGTGGGAGTCCTTCCTTCCCTTCCCACCTCCTCCTTTTTTTTCTTTCTCTTTGATTTTTCTTCCAATGCGCATAGGGCCCTTTTGGGCTGTCCCACCAGCCCACTAAGGGCTGGTGCGCCACCCTCAAGGCCTATGGGCTTCCCCGGGGTGGGTTGCCCCCCCGGTGAACTCCCGGAACCCATTCGTCATTCCCGGTACATTCCCGGTAACTCCGAAAACCTTCCGGTAATCAAATGAGGTCATCCTATATATCAATATTCGTTTCCGGACCATTTCGGAAACCCTCGTGACGTCCGTGATCTCATCCAGGACTCCGAACAACATTCGGTAACCAACCTTATAACTCAAATACGCATAAAACAACGTCGAACCTTAAGTGTGCAGACCCTGCGGGTTCGAGAACTATGTAGACATGACCCGAGAGACTCCTCGGTCAATATCCAATAGCGGGACCTGGATGCCCATATTGGATCCTACATATTCTACGAAGAACTTATCGTTTGAACCTCAGTGTTAAGGATTCATATAATCCCGTATGTCATTCCCTTTGTCCTTCGGTATGTTACTTGCCTGAGATTCGATCGTTAGTATCCGCATACCTATTTCAATCTCGTTTACCGGCAAGTCTCTTTACTCGTTCCGTAATACAAGATCCCGCAACTTACACTAAGTCACATTGCTTGCAAGGCTTGTGTGTGATGTTGTATTACCGAGTGGGCCCCGAGATACCTCTCCGTCACACGGAGTGACAAATCCCAGTCTTGATCCATACTAACTCAACTAACACCTTCGGAGATACCTGTAGAGCATCTTTATAGTCACCCAGTTACGTTGCGACGTTTGATACACACAAAGTATTCCTCCGGTGTCAGTGAGTTATATGATCTCATGGTCATAGGAACAAATACTTGACACGCAGAAAACAGTAGCAACAAAATGACACGATCAACATGCTACGTCTATTAGTTTGGGTCTAGTCCATCACGTGATTCTCCTAATGACGTGATCCAGTTATCAAGCAACAACACCTTGTTCATAATCAGAAGACACTGACTATCTTTGATCAACTGGCTAGCCAACTAGAGGCTTTCTAGGGACAGTGTTTTGTCTATGTATCCACACATGTAAATGAGTCTTCATTCAATACAATTATAGCATGGATAATAAACGATTATCTTGATACAAGAATTATAATAATAACTATATTTATTATTGCCTCTAGGGTATAATTCCAACAACAACATGATCATATCATACATCCAACATATCACATCATGTCTTTGGTCATATCACATCACATGCATACCCTGCAAAAACAAGTTAGACGTCCTCTAATTTGTTGTTGCATGTTTTACGTGTCTGCTATGGGTATCTAGTATGATCGCATCTTACTTACGCAAAGCCACAATGGTGATATGCAAATTGCTACTAAACCTTCTCCAAGGACCGCCTCGGTCAAATCCGATTCAACTAAAGTTGAAGAAACAGACACCTGTCAGTCTCTTTATGCAACAAGTTGCATGTTAGTCGATGAAACCGGTCCCTCCTAAGCATACGGGTAAAGTTGGTCCGGGCCGCTTCAATCCAACAATACCACCGGATCAAGAAAATACTAAGGAGGGCACCAAATTGAACATCAACACCCACAAACTCTTTTGTGTTCTACTTGAGATATCATCTACGCATGAACCTAGCTCATGATGCCACTATCGGGGAACGTTGCATGGGAAACAAAAAAAATTCCTACGCACACGAAGACCTATCATGGTGATGATCATCTACGAGAGGGAGATCGGATCTACATACCCTTGTAGATCGCTAAACGGGAAGCGTTAAGAAATGCGGTTGATGTAGTGGAATGTCTTTGTGATCCAAATCGCCGCTGTCCCACGATCCGTCATGATCTAGTACCGAACGGACGACACCTCCGCGTTCAGCACACATACAGCTCGATGACGATCTCCGCCATCTTGATCTAGCAAGAGAGACGGGGAAGTAGATGAGTTCTCCGGCAGCGTGACGGTGCACCGGTGATGGTGGTGATCTATTCCTGCAGGGCTTCGCCTAAGCACCGCAGAAATCCGATCTAGAGGAAGAACTACAAACTAGAGGAGAGGGTAGCACGTGGCTGAAATTGTGTGTCTCAAAAACCCTCAATACCTCTAGTATATATAGGAGGGAGGGAGGGGAGCAGGCAGCCTCAAACCCTCAAGGTTTGGCCGAAATTGGAGGTGGGCCGGACTCTCGCGCATGTTCGATCGTCAGTAGAAGTATTGGAGTTGAGATGGACTCTTGTGAAGACTTGGCGTGCAATCCAAGGCGATGTAGTGATCGACATATTCCTTCTATATTGTAACCAACCTTTTGTAACCCTAGTACTTGTGGCATATATATCAGCTAGGTGCCATTGTTCATTGGCTATGATTAAGCTCATTGCGATTAGGGTTTAGACTACAACATCTGATCTCGTAGTAGATGAACTATGTACTATGTACTACTCCATCAATAACAACAAGAGCAGGATGTAGGGTTTTACATCCATTAAGAGGGCCCAAACCTTGGTAAAACACCGTCTTCTTCGGCTCTTGTTATCCATCGACCCTAGATCCATAGTTTGGACCCCCTACTCGAGACCAACCGGTTTTGACACCGACAAAGCCCTTTAGGGACCACAAAGCAAAACCACCAACAGTCATCGCCTCACGCCGTGATCGTCGGAGCTCCGTTGTGGAGAAAGGAGACACCAACATGCCCACGAGAGAAGAAACACCATAACACACAAATTAGTGTTCTGAGTTGATGAAGCAGGTTGCCATGTGGCCTGACACCTTGTGGCTCGTTCACCGGGGATCATCCCTACGCTCTTCTACTCGCTGCTCGACCATACTCATGTGACACCGTTCAAGAGAAGATTTGAAGTCACTTTCGAGCACCCGTCTAACATGTGTTCAACCGGTTGATTCTAGATAGAGTCAGCACTGCCACACTCGAAGGAGAAACCATGAGTGACCTCGCTGCATTCCGAACATAGCTACTAATCCCCACCACAACATTACATCAAACATCACCACGACGACATGATTGGAGCACAAAGGGCCTCCATAAAGTCATTGTCGCCATTGCACCGACCAAGGTTGACCACCAAACATACCTAATCTACTGTCGATGGCACATGGAAGCACCATGTCGAAGAAGGATCAGGAGACACTTTATTCATAGCCATCGTGGAGGTCCCATGAATAGCATCCATAGCCGACACAAACATTAAGCAACCTAGCCTAAAGTATTGTTGTACACACCGCAGAGTCGAGCGACCCTTCTCCCTCGACGACCGGAGGTTGTGAGGGGAGGAGAGCCGGCGAAATGACTGCAACTAGTGCGGTCATTTGGCCACTTCCTCTCCACGCAGAAAGGAAGGGTAGTTGAGTTCGCGAGCGCTTTTAGTCAGCATGCACTTCCTTGTTGTATGTATACATGCAACCCGAAGGTTTCTGTTGATAGGTTTAGTTAATGTGAGTTAACAAGTTTAGTGGTGTTTGGTTGGCAACCTGGCCTGGTATGTGCCGACCAGCCAAATACGTTAATACTAACATAATAACTCGAGTCAATCAATGTTGTCAGTTGAGATTAGGAGCTCAGGTACTACCTACGACACCTCACGCACTCATTTTTGGTGTCATGAGCCAGGCTAATGGTGACATGGCGGGTTAATGATGGCAATAGGGTCTCCAAGCATTCATCTATTGTCCATGCACCAATCAAACAACATTCAGACGCGTACCAAGCAGCCTCGAGGCTAGGCATGTAGCACTCAGGGTAGCAACTAAACAACCTATCGGTTTTCCTTTTGGGAAATGTCATCTTGGAACATCGGATTTTAACATTTCCCACTGAATGCTCCATTGGCAGTTGCTTCACGTGCACTGTTCTTAAAGCAATGGAACTTTCCACGCCATCCATGACCACCAATTCACCAGGGTCGAACTCTCGTCAAATGACATCACCTTTACTCTTCCCTAGGCATCACTCTCATCTCATTACCCTCACTATCTTCCTTTCCCTCTCCATCTCTCAACATATCACGACCGTCGGTTGTGCAGGTCGTCTTCGACACTCCGACCTAATTGACAGAAATGGTTGAATGCCACTCATGGAAGAAGGAGGGGAGGGCTCCGGACGAGAGTTGGGGAAACCTCTGGTGATTGCGATGATGGTTATTGCACAACTTTATTATTGTAGACTTTGTTGGTCCTACTGTTGGAAATATGCCCTAGAGGAAATAATAAATTGGTTATTATTATATTTCCGTGTTCATGATAATCGTTTATTATCCATGCTAGAATTGTATTGATTGGGAACTCAAATACATGTGTGGATACATAGACAACACACTGTCCCTAGTGAGCCTCTAGTTGACTTAAGGTTCGGTGACGTTTCAGTATTATTGAGTTATGTGTGTTTGGTAACCGAATGTTGTTCAGAGTCCCATATGAGATCCCGGACATCACGAGGAGATCCGGAATGGTCCGGAGGTAAAGATTGATATATAGGAAAGTGTGTTTGAACTCCGAAATTTTTTTGGGCATTTCCGGCAGTGTACACGAAGTGACGAATGGGTTCCGGGGGTCCACCAGGTGGGCCAACCCACCCCAAAGGGTCTCATTGGCTGTGGGAGGATGTGTACCAGCTTTAGTGGGATGTCCGAAGCCTCCACTAAAGACCAAGGCGGGTAGGAGGTGGGAAGGAAAGAAACCCAAAGGTGGAAAACATGTAAAGGGTTTCCAAGTGGAGAGAAGGAATCCTACTCCTAGTAGAATTGGAGTAGGACTCCTCCACCTCCTATTTCATCCCAACCTTGAGGGTTTGAGGCTGCCTTCTCCCCTCCCTCCCTCCTATATATACTAGAGGTTTTAGAGGGAAAAGCTAACCCTAATTGCCATGTGCTCCTTCTACTTCTCTATAGATCCGGGTTTGAGGCTGCCTCCCCCCTCCCTCCCTCCTATATATACTAGAGGTTTTAGAGGGAAAAGCTAACCCTAATTGCGGTGCTAGGATTGAACCATGTGCCCACGAGTTAAGTGACAGAAGGAGGAGGAGGAGGAGATCGTGCGGCTGGATGCCATGGTCGGAGGTGGAAGTGACACACGCGGGCATGTGGCGGCGAGCGCAAGTGACAGAGCTCGTTGGAGTGGCGAGGATGGCCACTTGAGGACTGGAATGGGTTCGGGAGGCATCGCAGCTGGCCGGGGCGGCGGGGCGGCGTAGGTGATGGTAGAATCGGCTGGCGAAGGCATGTGGCAGAGGCGGGCATCGTGGCAGCGGGCGCACGTGGCGGAGCTCGCCGGAGCGGCGAGGATGATCGACGAAGGACTCGAATGGGTTGGGGCGGCGCACAACTGGCCGGGGCGGTGGGACATCACATGTGATGGCCGGAATCGTCCGTCGAAGGCAACGATAGAAAACGGATCGGCGGTTGGGAACTTTCCTGGGAGGGGTTGACGCATGGATGTGCGTTTACATCTTGATTTAGATCTCCTAGAGGTGGAGATGCAACTTTGCTCCGCGGGATGTTGTAGTTTACATCTCCGGAAGGCGGAGATGTAAATTTTGTTTGCATCTGCATCATGTGTTGGAGAGGTGTTTTGGGCTTTTGGAGATGCAAAAGTTAGGTATTTTTGCATATGCATCTTCTCTTGGAGATGCTCTAAGGAGAGTTACAGACCCACACGTAGCCATAATCTAAAGGCACCCAGGACACAACATGTACGACACTTTGCAAAAAGGACCTCACAGAAAATAATGAAGCCTGAGGGAGTCTGGGCCGTCTACCTATTCTCGTGGGCCGGACTCCCGGGCATGTTCGACCGTCAGTAGAAGTATTGGATTCGAGATGGACTCTTCCGAAGACTTGGCATGCAATCCAAGGCGATGTAGTGATCGTCATATTCCTTCTCTATGTAACCGACCTTGTGTAACCCTTGTAGCTGTGGTATCTATATAAGCCAGCGACATAGTTCGTAGGCCACGATTAAGCTCGTTACGATTAGGGTTTAGATCACAACATCCGATCTCGGAGTAGATCAACTATGTACTTTGTACTACTCCATCAATAATAACAAGAGCAGGACGTAGGGTTTTACCTCCATCAAGAGGGCCCGAACCTGGGTAAAACATCGTCTTCTTCGTCTCTCGTTACCCATCGACCCTAGATCCACAGTTTGGACACCCTACTCGAGATCAATTGGTTTTGACACAGAAATTGGTGCTTTCATTGAGAGCTCCGCCGTGAGATCGCAAAAAGGCTCGATGGCTCGCTTGGTCACCAGCGACAACGTCTAGGTCGGGCATATCTTCATTTCCGACCAATCCCTTGCTTTTATGAGTACCACCCCGCACGTCAAGGCGGCTCATCACCAGATTGACAGGGTCACCCCAGGTCAGGAATTTAAGTTTGGTGAGTTGAAATTCATTGCCAACACCCGGGAGGACATGATCCTCTCAGGGGTCTCGGCCTTGGCCGAAGAGCTCAAAATTTTGAAGCCTTAACTTCGAGTCCTCTTCCCGACCTTGAGTCCGGAATAGATTCTAACCTTGACTCGGCCTCGAGCCAGGATCTGACTATGGTGTTCAAAGGCATGAGGGTCATCCCGCCCGAGCACACGTCCTATGCCGAAGCTCCGGAGTTCAGCTGCTCTAGGGCTGTGAGGACTATCTCGGCAAATCTCTCATGGTCAAATGAGACGGGGACCCGAGCCCAGAACGACGACTGTTCGGATGGGCTGACCCCGACCCAGGACCTTTTCGGCCGTGGAACCAGGTGCAGGGAACTTTATTCCCCACCAACCACCCACTTCGTCGCCACTAATGAAGATTAAACCAATCTGTTAGACTTCTCTTCTGAAGAAGCCAAAAATATGGACACGGTCATTCAAGCGCCTAGTCCTCCTATAACGGGACGATGGACAACCACCCCCATGTATGACGTGTACATGGTGGACACCCCGGGGGACGAGGGTACCATGGGGAAAATTGATGATGACACCCCGGATAAAAACAACGGCTACGATCCCGTTAAGCAACGTCGCCAGCGCAAAAAACCTAAAGCTCGTAATGGCAAGGAGAGCAATGCAGGCACGAGTGATAATTCAAAACCCAAGGATACGGGAATCCCGCCGAATCCCGAAAACCTGACGACCCCAAATACGCCCCCGACCTACCAGGATACATGGATACATACCAACCTGAAGATCTTCGCGATTCGAGAGACAACAACTATGTACCTCCGATCAAGGAGGAGGAGAGCTTGGGAGTCAAAGATTTCATCCCTCGAATACCCACTCGATCAGGAAGTATTCAGGCAATAGCTCATCGCCACTTCTTGGAGATTGAAGCTAAAGCAGAGACACCTCAAAGCCGAACAAGTCTCCAACAGTAAAGATGGACTAAAGTCTTGGTCACCGAGGAAGGCTAGATACAGGAGCGACAGGGGCAAACCAAACGTTAACCGCGTTGGCGCTTGTTGCTATAGTTCAAAGACGAGGCCTTGGTGCGCGCACCACCCAGATTCGCACAAGACGATCAAGTACACCGTCCTCCTCGGGGACGGGACAAGAAAAAGGAATCGGTTCAACCCGGAGACCGATATGATCTGTGGCACAAAATTAAGTCTAAAGCAGAACAAACCAGATACATTTGCATATCCAGAAGTCGCACTAAATGTGCTTCACAGATGAAGTGATCTGGCATCAGTTCCACGAAGGGTTTAAACCCGTAAATATTGAGCAGTACGACAGGACAACAGATCCGGCCGTATGGATCGAAGATTTCCTCCGTCGCATTCACATGGCTCGTGGAGATGATCTCCACGCCATCAAATACTTACCACTTAAGCTCAAAGGGTTGGCTAGGCACTGGCTGAATAGCCTCCCAGAAAACTCCATCGGGAATTGGGAGGATCTTGAAGATGCCTTTCGAGACAACTTTCAAGGTAATTATGTTCGGCCACCCGGGTCCGACGACTTAAGCCACATAATCCAACAGCCCGACGAGTCATCTCGACAATTCTAGAACAGATTCCTCACCAAGAATAATCAGATTATTCTTTGTTCGGATGCTGAGGCGTTAGCTTCCTTCCACAACAACATACGAGACGAATGGCTAGCCGAGACGCTTGGAGAGGAAAGGCCGATGACAATGGCCGCCCTCACTTCCCTCATGACCAGCCATTGCGCGGGTGAGGAAACCCCGATGCTTCTACAGTCACGGACAGTAATGGAAAGCCACGACACAACAAGAAAAAGCGTTCGCACAACAGTGATAATGTCGATTACACGGCGGTCGATGCCGGATTCAGCAACTCCACGCCTTGACCCGAGAAGAAACCTTTCAAAGGAAACGGGGACGAGCCGACCACATTGGACAAAATACTCGAGAGGCCATGTCAGATACACGACACTGAGAACAAGCCCGCTACTCACATCACTCGTAACTGTTGAGTGATTAAGCCGGCGAGAAAAAGCATGGCTGAAGACCAGGCCAAGAGCCCCCATAGCAAGGACGATGAAGAACCTCGCCGCCCAAATAACGGGGGCCAAAAGTTGTTTCCCCTGAAGTAAAAATGGTGAACATGATCTACGTCACCCACTTGCCCAACAAGGAGAGGAAGCGTGAGCTCCGGGGCGTATATGCTATAGAACCAGTAGCCCCGAAGTACAATCCATGGTCGACATGCCCAATCACCTATGATCGCATGGACCACCCTACGAGTATTCGACATGGGGGTCAGCAGCTTTGGTACTCGATCCCATCATTGACGGGTACCATCTCACATGAGTCCTCATGGATGAAGGCAGCAACCTTAATCTTATTTACGAGGATATGATGCGAAAAATGGGCATTGACCCATCAAGAATCAAACCCAGCAAAAAAACATTCAAATGAGTAATTCATGGCGTCGAGGCTCGTTGTTTGGGCACAATAACCCTAGAGGTAGTGTTTGGCTCACCCGAAAACTTTCCCAACGAAGATTTTGATCTTGGACATTGCCCCTTTCCACATCGGGTACCATGCACTCCTCGGTCGTACAACATTCACTCGCTTCAAAGGCGTGCCCCATTATGCATACCTCAAGCTAAAGATGCCAGGACCCATGGGTGTTATTACGGTTGATAGGGCATATTTCTCCCTAAGTGGTTTTGGTGATTGATGACAATGCATGTGCGGACTAATCGTGTGCATTGAGCATTTCAGATAATTCATGACTACGAACAAGATGATTCGGTGCCCATCGGAGTCTTTCAAAGATGGTTTCTTTCTACGTTTCTCTTTGGTGGATTTGAGTCATAGGAAAGCCGTACTATTAAGAGGGGTCCGCTTCAGAAAGGTTTGGGTGGAATCAACACGTACACATTTCTATTGCACCACCTTTCCCTTGCTTCAAGGGAGCTACAACTTGTTTTTCCCTATCTGTTCAAAAGGGCCAACGGTAGTACCACCGGTGCCTGCGGTAGTACCGTAGGCAAAGCGGTAGTACCGCTATCTGGGCGGTAGTAGTTTTTTACTACCGCTCTCTGGCCGGCAGTAGTTTTTTACTACTGCTCTGTCGGACGTTTTGCGCATCCTTTTGCCTCAGAAGTGGTAGGCACGATAGTAGTTTTTTACTACCGTGGTTGGTGAACGTACCGTGCGATAGTACCGCTCCTAGCAACGGTAGTACTGCTCTACTCGTGCTGTGAGTGGGGGTTAACGGTTGGATTTGTTCCCCCACTATATAAAGGGGTCTTCTTCCTCTTGAAGCTTACCTTTTACCTCCCCAAGCTCCATTGTTGCTCCATAGCTCATTCTCGCCGGATCTCTCTCCCTAGCCAATCAAACTTGTTGATTTCCTAGGGATTGGTTGAGAATGCCCTGGTTTACACTTCCACCAAGAGATATTTGATTCTCCCCACTAATCCCTTGCGGATCTTGTTACTCTTGGGTGTTTGAGCACCCTAGACGATTGAGGTCACCTCAGAGCCACATTCCATTGTGGTGAAGCTTTGTGGTCTTGTTGGGAGCCTGCAAGCTTTGTGTGGAGATTGCCCCAACCTTGTTTGTAACGGTCCGATCACCGCCTTCAAGGGCACCAATAGTGGAATCACGACATCTCGCATTGTGTGAGGGCGTGAGGAGAATACGGTGACCCCAGTGGCTTCTTGGGGAGCATTGTGCCTCCACACCGCTCCAACGGAGATGTGCTTCCTGTTAAAAGGCAGGAACTTCGGTAACACATCCTCGTCTCCATCGGTTCCATTGTGGTTATCTCTTACCTTCACTTTGTACTTATTATTGTTGTGGTGTAGTCCTTGCTTGCACTTGTTTTCGTGGTTGTTAGAATCATATAGGTTGCTCACCTAGTTGTTCATCTAGAGAACCTTTTGTTGCTAACCCCAATTTGTTAAGAAGAGCTAAAAATTGGTAGTTGCCTATTCACCCCCTCTAGTCAACCATATCGATCCTTTCAACGGTCAATGGTAACACCGAGCGATCCCTCCGGACTAAGGAACGCACTGTGGCTTTGGCAGCCAAAGTACAGGCCGACGATAAGACTCCTAGGCCAAAGTTATCCATCAAGGAGCATGATGGGGTTATAGTCCCAGGGTAGGGTCCCTGCCCTATAGGTCCTACCCAAGGACTACCCTTCATAGAGGACAAGGCCCTTAGACAGTTCCGACTGAACTAAGGACTCCCCCCATCATCCAGTCGGTGACGAGCATTTGGAGCGTATTTAACGTACCGACTGAATTCCACTCTGTACATCGTAACCTCCCAGGAGGGCAATGGTCATACGTTTTCATACACCATTATTAACATTTAAGGCGTACGTTACCTGTAACGTAGGCATTTATTCGTCACTATTCCACCAATGTCCACTTGGCCATTATGAAGGGCAGCGCACTCTATATAAGCTGCCCTTCCCCACTGGTGCAGGGGTTGGCATTTACTGTAATCCTGTATTCCACTCGACACTAAGCTCCCAAGAGCACTGAGACTTAGGGCTTTTACCTCCACCGTAGAGGGGCCTGAACTCATACATCCTCGCCGTAGCTAAGGCTCTGCTCATCCTTTCGTACCCTACACATCTACTGTGAGACTTATAACCATGACAGTTGGCGCCCACCATGGCGCAGGCGTCTAAGCGACTTCCGGCGAGTTTGCAACTTCATATTTTCATCATGTCGTCCAGCGGAGATTTGTGCATGGGTCATGAGATCCTCTTCGGCGCACTCTCCTTCATCGTCAACGATTCGTCATGGCTTCGGGATGCGCCTCTCGACGTGGAGGCGCTCCCCAGTCGCGGGGCTACGCACTTCCGTGCCGGTGCCCGCGGCGTCCTTCTTCTCCAGCAATCGGCCCCGGTGTCGATCTTCGCCCCCGTCGCGCGCCGCAACAAGCGGTCCCGCCGTACGTGGCTCCAACGTTGGGTGCGACATGCCCAAGCGCGACAGAACGCGTCCTCTCAAGTGGCGGTCCTCGAGTCGGTTGTGGTCGCGCCGCCGTCCCAGTGCTTGGACTCAGTTCCGACTGAGTTACCTTCCGAGTACTTGGGTCGCGGGCCTGCAGCCGAAGTTCTCATGGCTGATTCCCATGAAAGTCCCCTCCGAACTGGTCGGAATGAGCATGAGGTCAGCGAATCATCCGGCGCTCATCGTCAACACCGCCGTTCCGCCAGTCGGCGCACTCGCCAGAGCAACGTCGAGGTGTTCCACACACCCGTCCTCAACCTGGTTGCCGCTGCCAAGATAGCCGATTCCCTCCAACCGACTGATTCAGAGGCTGGTAGAGGGATTGAGCAGATCCGTGCCGTGCTGCATATGGCGCAGCAGCAGAATTCTGCGGTCTCCCAGTCGCACAACAGGATCCACAACAGTTCTGTTCACGCGAACATGCATCGGTCGGTTTTCAGCCCCGACTCTCATCAGCGACGCGGAGGAGGCAGCTGTTCCAGGAATCCCGAAGATCATCGCCATTCACGCACCCCTCCGTGGGGTGGGCCTTACGGGCCCCAGCATCACGATGATCGGCATTCAGTCGGTGACGCGTATGACCCAAGGCCCGACGCAAGAGGATACATCGCCCAGAGGAAGGTCGACAGGAGTCGAGCCCACCGTGATGGTCACGATAGAGACCTTCCGAGTGGAAGCAGGACCATCGTCTCTGGTCCCGAGTGCTTCAGTCGGGCCATTTGTTCAGCTGACATCCCTCCCAACTTCCGATTGGCGACGGGAATCAGCAAGTTCACAGGAGAGTCCAAACCAGAAACGTGGCTGGACGACTACAGAGTGGCGGTCCAGATCGGGGGCGGGGATGACCAGGTCGCCATGAAGCATCTCCCCCTGACGCTCGATGGCTCGGCACGAGCGTGGCTGAACCAGTTGGCTCCGTCAAGCATCTATAGCTGGGCAGATCTGTCCCGAGTCTTTATCAGGACCTTCGAGGGCACGTGCAAGCGCCCTGCTGGTCTCGTGGAGCTCCAGCACTATGTCCAAAAGCAGAATGAGCCCCTGCGCAATTTCATCCAGTGCTGGACGACCCTCTACCACACGGTGGAGAACGTCACGGAGCATCAAGCACTCTGCGCCTTCAAGGCAGGCGTGCGGTACAGGGACCTGTACCTGAAATTCGGTCGGACAGGCGACATCTCCATGAGTAAGATGATGGAGATAGCCGCACGCTATGCAAATGGCGAAGAGGAGGACCGCATACGTAGCAGCAAGCATAAGGCAGTCGCCGATGGAGATGGGAACAACAATCGGAAGCAGAAGCAGAAAGCTCCGTCCACTCCGCAGGCAGAGGCAGCAGCCGTTACCAATGCCAAGTTCAAGGGCAAGGGGAAAGCTTAGTACACCCCCAAGAAGAAACAGTTTGGGAATTCCATCCTGGATCAGCATGTCCAATCCACACGAAGATGGACGAAGAAGGCAACGCCATATTCCCGAAGCACACCACTCGGCAATGTCGCCTCCTGATCCAAGGGTTCGGCGAAGGGCAGCCGAGTGAAAAGGACAACGAGCAGGATGATGAGGACAAGGAGGATCCGTTCCCCCAAGTCCATGCAACATTGATGATTTTTGCTGACGTGGAAAGCAAGAGTCGACTGAAGCCGGTGAACAGGGAGGTGAACATGGCAACCCCAACCAACCCCACGTTCCTCAAATGGTCTCAGACTGCGATCACCTTCGATCAGTCGGACCATCCAGCACACGTGCCCACACCAGGGAGGCAAGCTCTGGTCGTCGACCCGGTGGTGGAAGGAGTTCGACTGCGCAAAGTCCTCATGGACGGCGACAGCGGCTTGAACATCATGTACGCCGACACTCTCAAGGGGATGAGCATTCCGATGTCCAAACTTAGCGAGAGCAGCATGCAGTTCCACGGAGTCGTCCCAGGGCGAAAGGCCAAGTCACTCGGCCAGATTGCGTTGGACGTCGTTTTCGGCTCTGACAAGAACTTTGCAAGGAAAAGCTGACATTCGAGGTGGTGGATTTCCAGAGTGCATACCATGCGATTCTGGGCCGTCCGGCGTATGCGCGTTTCATGGCCCGTCCATGTTACGTGTATTTGAAGCTGAAGATGCCGGGTCCCAAAGGTGTGATCACGGTCACAGGCAATCGGCAGCGGGCCGAGGAGTGTCTGCAGCAGGGGTCAAGGATTGCCGATCAGCAGATGGCTATCCTCGAGCTGGATGAGTACAAGAAGACAGCCGACCCCGCTGACTTGATGCGTTCGAAGAAGCCAGATTCGGAGTCCGCATTCTAGTCGGCGGGAGACACGAAGAAAGTCAGCATCCACCCGACGGACGACGCCGCTGCCCCGACGAACATATCCACCACCCTTGATCCAAAATAGGAAGCCGAGCTCATCCAATTCCCCCGTGAGAACTGGGACATTTTTGCATGGAAGCCCGCTGACATGCCAGGTGTACCCACGGAGTTGGCTGAGCACCGACTGCATGTGGATCCTGCTGCTCGGCCCGTCCGAGAACGCCTGCGTCGGTCCGCCGCGCACAAAAGGAAGGCAATCGGAGAGGAGGTGGCTAAACTTTTGGTAGCCAACTTCATTCGCAAGGTACACCACTCCGAGTGGCTCTCCAATGTTGTCATGGTGCCCAAGAAGGACAAGTCTCTCCGTATGTGCATCGACTTCAAGCATCTCAATAAGGTCTGCTCGAAAGATCATTTCCCGCTCCCCCGCATTGATCAAATTGTTGATTCGACTGCGGCTGCGAGCGTTTATCATTCCTTGATGCCTATTCGGGCTATCATCAGATCCGTCTGTATGGTCCGGATGAATTAAAAACAGCCTTCATCACCCCATTCGGGTGCTTCTACTACATCACTATGCCATTCGGTTTGAAGAATGCAGGAGCAACTTTTATGCGTATGATCCAAAAATGCCTCCTTGACCAGATCGGTCGAAATGTGGAGGCATATATGGACGATATCGTAGTCAAGTCACGCAAAGGTTCCGACCTGCTGACTGACTTGGCAGAAACATTCGCCAACCTATGTAGGTACGATATCAAGCTCAACCCAGCCAAGTGTTCATTCGGCGTTCCCAACGGGAAGTTACTCGGCTTCTTTGTTTCCGAATGAGGGATCGATGTAAACCCCGAAAAGATCGGGACCATCGTCCGAATGGAGCGGCTGGTCAGAAGACATGATGTTCAAAGGCTCACAGGTTGCCTAGCGGCTTTGAGCAGGTTTATCGCTCGACTCGGCGAGAAGGCGTTACCTCTGTATCGACTCATGAAGAAATCAGATACTTTCGAGTGGACAGACGAAGCCCAAATTGCATTCGACGACCTGAAAGCCCTGCTTTCCACCCAGCCAGTCTTTATTGCCCCGCTCAGTAAAGAACCCCTTCTTCTGTACATCGCGGCTACAAATCAAGTCGTCAGCACTGTTCTCACAGTCGAACGCGAAGAAGAAGGCAAAGCGTACAAGGTTCAGCGGCCAGTATATTATGTCTCCGAAGTCCTCACTCCTTCCAAGCAGAGGTATCCCCATTATCAAAAGCTTATTTATGGGAGCTACATGACTGCAAAGAAGGTGGCTCATTATTTCCAAGACCACTCGGTGTCTGTCATTTCTGATGCTCCGTTGTCGGAAATCCTCCACAATCGAGACGCATCAGGCCGAGTGGCAAAGTGGGCAATGGAGATGTTATACTGCGACATCAAGTTCGAAGCCAAGATGGCTATAAAGTCTCAAGCTCTGGCCGACTTCATAGCAGAATGGGTAGAACAACAGCAACCGACTCACATCTACTCGGCTCATTGGACCATGTTCTTCGATGGGTCCAAGATGTTGAATTGCTCCGGCGCCGGCGTAGTGATTATATCGCCAAAAGGTGATAAAATCAAGTATGTGTTGCAGATACATTTTGATTCTTCCAATAATGAGGCGGAGTATGAAGCTCTCCTTTACGGATTGCGCATGGCCATCACACTCGGCGTCCGTCGCCTGATGGTCTATGGCGACTCAGATTTGGTGGTTAATCAAGTGATGAAGGAGTGGGATGTAAGGAACCCCACCATGACTGCATACTGCAACACAGTAAGGAAACTTGAGAAGAGGTTTGAAGGTCTGGAGCTTCACCATGTTCCGCGACTGAAAAACCAAGCAGCTGATGAATTGGCAAAACTTGGATCCACTCGGAGACCAGTCCTGAGTGATGTCTGCCTCGAGCACCTACACCTCCCCTCAGTAAAAGAAGATCCTTTTACAGAGGAACCAGTACAACCGAAGAGCTCAACAGATCCGACTGAAGTCGAGGTCCCTGCTGTGGTTGATTTGATCATGGAGATTCTTGCTCTCATCCCCGAATGGACTGTGCCGTTCATTGCGTACATCCTGATGCAAGAGTTACAAGAAGACGAAGTCCAAGCTAGGCAGATCGTCCGCAGATCGAAGTCCTTCACCATCATTGATGGCCAGTTGTACAAGGAAAGTGTTGCAGGCGTCCTTCAGTGGTGCATCTCCCCTGAGGAGGGACAGTTAATCTTGGAAGAAATTCACTCGAGAACCTGCGGCCATCATGCCTCCTCAAGAGCAATCGTTGCCAAAGCATTCAGAGCTGGTTTCTTCTGGTTGTAGGCGAATGAAATGGCAAAAGATATGGTAGACCGATGCGAAGGCTGTCAGTTCTATTCGGACAAGTCCCACAAGCCAACATCTGCGCTAAAGACAATCCCTCTTGTTTGGCCGTTCACAGTGTGGGGATTAGATACAGTCGAAGCATTCAGAACAGGCCAAGGGGGTTTCACTCATCTGTTGGTAGCAGTCGACAAGTTCACCAAGTGGATTGAAGCCAAGCCCATCAAGAAGCTTGACGCCCTTACGACCATCAAATTTGTTAGAGACATCATCGCCAGATTCGGGGTTCCGCACAGCATAATCACCGACAATGGCACAAACTTTGACTCGGACATATTCAAAGGTTTTTGCACATGCCAAGGTATCCGAGTGGATTTTGCATCTATGGCGCATACCCAAACAAACGGGCAAGCAGAGCGGGCGAATGGGCTTATTCTTCAAGGGTTGAAGCCTCGACTCCTGCGAGAAGTTGGACATGCCGCCGGCGCATGGGTCACCGAACTGCCTTCGGTGTTGTGGGGCCTCCGCACAACTCCGAATAGATCTACAGGGCGATCCCCGTTCTTCCTCGTTTATGGAGCAGAGGCGGTCCTTCCGAGTGACTTGCTTCACAACTCCCCACGAGTCGAACTTTTCTCCGAAGCTGAAGCAGAACAAGCCAGGCAAGACGGAGTGGATCTTCTAGAAGAAGAGAGCGAGATGGCACTGACTCGCTCAACAATTTATCAACAAGATCTGCGGCGATTTCATGCGCGACACGTCAGGAGTCGCACCTTCCAAGCAGGCGACCTGGTGCTCCGAGTGGATCAGCAGAGACCACACAAGTTGGCTCCTGCCTGGGAAGGACCCTTCATCATCTCTAAGGTGCTGAACAATGGAGCATATTGACTTTACAACCTCGTCAGGGAAACGGACGAGCCGCGAGCATGGAACGGAGATCTCCTGAAGCGCTTCTACACATGACCGCTGACGGGGGCAATGTAAAGAACAAGTATCATTTGAAGTAATACAAAGCAGAGTGATTTCTTGCAGGTTCAAAATTCTTCCGGGTTTGCAGACTCCGGTCTAAAAAATTCGCTCCGAGTGTGCACTAAAAGTCGCACTCGGAGACTTAGCTGTGACCCAGAGTCGCCTAAGTAAAAAACTCTCGCTCCGAGTGCGCACTAAAAGCCGCACTCGGGGACTTAGCTGCGACCCAGAGTCGCCTAAGTACAAACTCTCTCCGAGTGTGCACTAAAAGTCGCACTCGGGGACTTAGCTGCGATCCAGAATCGCCTAAGTACAAACTCGCTCCGAGTGCGCACTAAAAGCCGCACTCGGGGACTTAGCTGCGACCCAGAGTCGCCTAAGTACAAACTCTCTCCGAGTGTGCACTAAAAGTCGCACTCGGGGACTTAGCTGCGACCCAGAGTCACCTAAGTACAAACTCTCTCCGAGTGTGCACTAAAAGTCGCACTCGGGGACTTAGCTGCGACCCAGAGTCGCCTAAGTACAAACTTGCTCCGAGTGCGCACCAAAAGCCGCACTCGGGGACTTAGCTGTGACCCAGAATCGCCTAAGTACAAACTCGCTCCGAGTGCGCACTAAAAGCCGCACTCGGGGACTTAGCTGCGATCGAGAATCGCCTAAGTAAAAAGCTTCCTTCGAGTGTATCCTCGAGATCCACTCGGAGGCTTAGCAGACCCTCATTGAGGCTCATGTGGATGTGAAGACAACTGACAACTACATGAGTAACAACTCACTCCGAGTGCGAGCTTACAGCCGCACTCGGGGACTTAGCTGCGACCCAGAATCGCCTAAGTACAAAATCGCTCCGAGTGCGCACTAAAAGCCGCACTCGGGGACTTAGCTGCGATCCAGAATCGCCTAAGTGAAAAGCTTCCTTCGAGTGTATCCTCGAGATCCACTCGGAGGCTTAGCAGACCCTCATTGAGGCTCATGTGGATGTGAAGACAACTGACAACTACATGAGTAACAACTCGCTCCGAGTGCGAGCTTACAGCCGCACTCGGGGACTTAGCTGCGACCCAGAATCGCCTAAGTACAAACTCGCTCCGAGTGCGCACTAAAAGCCGCACTCGGGGACTTAGCTGCGATCCAGAATTGCCTAAGTAAAAAGCTTCCTTCGAGTGTATCCTCGAGATCCACTCGGAGGCTTAGCAGACCCCCATTGAGGCTCATGTGGATGTGAAGACAACTGACAACTACATGAGTAACAACTCGCTCCGAGTGCGAGCTTACAACCGCACTCGGGGACTTAGCTGCGACCCAGAATCGCCTAAGTACAAACTCACTCCGAGTGCGCACTAAAAGCCGCACTCGGGGACTTAGCTGCGATCCAGAATCGCCTAAGTAAAAAGCTTCCTTCGAGTGTATCCTCGAGATCCACTCGTAGGCTTAGAAGACCCTCATTGAGGCTCATGTGGATGTGAAGACAAGTGAAAACTACATGCTCCGCATGTTTGCCATTGGCTTCACCAAGAAATGCCAAACAAAAACCACGAGCCAAAATCATGTCAAAAAAAACTTAGCGAAAGAAGAGCAAAATATTCGATTCGAATTCAAAGTTGGATCTACGATCAGTCGGCTCGGTGTGGATCAAGCTTATCCACACCGAACCACGAATGTGACGGCCAACAGCAGTGGTCAAAGTTTGATACAGATACCACTCGGCATACCAAGGTAAAGTTTTTCAAGCGTCACCGGGACTGGCAGGCTCCACAAAGGTGTCAAGGTCGATCCCATGTGCGATGCGAGTGGCTGTGTCGAGGAAGGTCTGCATGAAATCTTCGAATCGAAGCTTCTTGGTGTTGGCGACCTGCAACGTCTTCAGCTTTTCTTCGCGAGCTTCCTTGCAGTGCACCCGGACCAGCGATAGCGCCACGTCCGCACCACAACGAGCGGCAGATTTCTTCCATGCCTGCACTCTGTTCGGGACGTCCTCCAGCCGAGTCATCAACCCTTCTATTTCTCGCCGGGAATCGTCTTCGGGCCACAGCTCCTTGTCGATCCGGCCTATGACTTCTCTCAGGCGGCCAATGAAAGGTCCCACTCTGCTAAGGCGAATATACGCTCGGAGCAAGTCCTGGTTGGCTTCGTCGCTGAGTGGAACGTTCGGAACAACCGACCGTTCAATGTCAGCTGCTTCAGCCTTAGCGTCCAGACAAAAATCTGCAAAGAAAAGACAAGCAGAAAGTAAGCGCAGAATGAACTCCAAAGTCAAGAAGCACTCGGTAAAAAGCTTACCACAGAGCAGTGCAACCATCTTCCTTGCCCAGTCGCTGACGTACTTCTCCTGCGCCATGCACCGATTGTTCATCAACTTCAGCTGACCCATCCGTTCGGTTCTTTGACTCTTCAATTTTTCAATTTCGGCTACCAATGCCTTGTTGGTCTCCCGGGACTCCTCCAAAGACTTCTCTAGGTCAACAAGAGCCCCCTTCACACCAGCCAAGTCATTCACAGCCGCCTCCAAGTCCGCAGCAAGCTGAATCTTTTCAGCCTTCAAAGCATTGTACGCGGATCCCATTTCGCAAGTCTTCTGCCAAATAAGCGCAAAGGGAAGATCAGACACATTCAACAAGGAAAACAATCCAAGCTCAAAGTTCTTCAGACCCCTGCCGATGCAAGCAATCGACAGCGGTCTCGGGGACTACACCCAGTGGGTTCACTAAGAGTGACCCCACTGGCATGAAGCTCGAACAGGTCGGCCCTATTGAGCTACATGACAAACAAACAAGCCTATGAGACTACTATTACCCGACCTGAGTAACACTACTCTCGGGGACTACACCAAGTGGGTGCACTCGGAGTGCCCCCACTGGTACCATTCAGGCAGATCAGCTCTGATCTGATCAGGTCACGGAAAATGCATATAAAGACAACTGCCGGTGCAAGCACTCGACAGAAGTCTCGGGGACTACACCCACTGGGTTCACTCGGAGTGAACCCACTGCAAAATAATCCTACTGCATCCGAGTATATCACTTAAACCCCCAGTGGGTAACAAGAGGAAAGTAAACACTTACTAGCGCACTTACTCGGATATCGTCCCGTAGTTCCAAGCTTTTCTTGTACAAAGACGCGATGGAGTCATACGCTCCCTTGGCGTCACCCACCATCAGCTCTACCTGCACCATGGCGTCCTTGGCGGCCCCCACCTGGTCTTCCGGGAGGTGTCGGGCGTCATATTGAATGGTTGATGGACCCAACACGACAGAAGACTCCTTGGGCATCCCAAGCTCCGCTCCAGTCGGTTCCGCCACGAGGGGCACCATCTCAGTCGGTGGCATCGTCTCGGTCGGCGGCACGTTCATGGTGGGAGCAGCAGCAGATGGAACAACCTCAAGGATAGGCGCCAAAACTGGCCCTGACCCCCTTTGGTCGTCGTCCTCCAGATGAATCACCTTTGAAGGAAGCTCGACTGAACAACATGAAATTACAGAAAAAGGGCAAGATTAAAGACAACACTCGCGAAGCAATAATACAAACTCTCGGAGTCGTGACAACGTACCTTGCTGGGATGTGGCTGCGTTATCCGTATCCATGGTATCATCGTCCTGGCGCGACAGAGAGGTGGCGGAGGTAGCAGCTCTATCGAATAAAATCCACTCGACGGATAAGCATGAGTTCAATCAGATACTGAAAGAAGATGGGAGAACAAGACACTTACGCTGAGGCGACTGGAACAACGATCCTCATCCGAGGCAAAGCTTTCCGAGGCATGGGCCCGCTAGGTTTGGCCACCTTGGACGGCTGGCCCGCGGGCTCGGCAGCAGCTTCCCTGGTCCTCTTCACACTTCGAGCACTCGGAGCCACGGGAGAGGCTGGCCGAGCACTCGGGGCCGCTGGAGGAGCCGGCGGAGCCACGGGTTCGTGACGGCGCTTAGTTTGATGCTGTGATGATGGAGGCGGCGAGCTCTGCTCCCCAACCTCCTCCTCCTCCTCTTCGGTCTCCTCTTCCGTCTCCCCACTGTCGGAGACGTACTCGGCGCTGTCCATGCTGCCCTCCTGGCTGCCCTCCTCTTCCTCAGCTGGATTCCCATTCGAGACGGGAGAATACCAGTTGGTCCACTCCTGCACAAAACATAGTCGGCAACGCCAGATGTCAGATGGCGGTACAAGAAAAGCGATAAATCTAAGAAGATTGAAAGCACTCGACAAGATGTGCCCACCTCATTCGGAGGAGGATTATCGGCGCGGAAAAGCTTCACCCGCTGGGCTCCTCGGGGGTTGTCGCATGCGCCTGTGATGCCGCGGACCCACGCTGTCACAACCTCCCGGTTCACACATTCCGGATGAGTCCGAGTGGAATCCTCAGGCCCCGCATACTGCCACATGGCGTGGTGTCGGGCTTGCAGCGGCTGGATGCGCCGACCCAGGAAAGTCTCCAGCAAATCCGTGCCGGTGACTCCCTTGCGGACGACAGCTATCAGCGCGTCGACCATAGGTTGGATCTGGATCTTTTCCACCTTTGAGAGCGCAATCTGCCTGGGAGGGGCCGGACGGTCTAGGCTAAAAGGTGGCAACCCAGTCGTAGCATTCGGACAAGCGATGTCCTGGCAATAGAACCAGGTCGACTGCCAGTTCCTAACTGACTCGGACAACTGGAGAGGGGGGTAGCTACTCTTCGTTTTCTTCTGGAAGCCTAAGCCCTCGCAGAGCTGGAGGAGATGGGTTTTGTCGTCCGACTGGCTAAGGTTTTTGACAGTTTGGGACCTAGCGGAGAAGATGTACTTAAAGAGCCCCCAGTGGGGGGGACATCCAATAAAGCACTCGCAAAGGGTGACGAATGCGGCAAGGTGGGCTATCGCGTTCGGAGGAAAATGATGGAGCTGCGCCCCGAAGTGATTCATAATACTTCTGAAGAAGGGGTGGGGAGGCAGGGAGAAGCCCCTGAACACGTGGCTGAGCAGCAGGACGCGCTCCCCTCCTTCGGCGCCGGCTCCATCTCGCCCTCCGCCGGCAGCCTCCATGACTTGTTGGCGATCATGTCGTGCTCCACTAGCTCCAGCAAGTCATCCGCCGTCACCATGGAGGGGAGGAAATCCCCCTGGATCCAACCCGCCGGCAGTGCCCGCTGTCGCCGCTGAGCAGGGGCCGCCCCCTTCTTCTTCTTCTTCTGCGACTCGAGTTTGCTGGTCTGCCCCTTCGTCATGGTGAAGGCAACAGATCTGCAGAGGAGGAGAGGAAGGAGGAGGCTTGGAGCGCGCAGGGAGCTACGGGAGGAGCGAGGTTAATGCGAGGAAGAAGAGCAGCGCAACAGGAAATCCCCGCCGGAGGGGCTTAAATAAGCTTCCGACCGAGTCACTAACAGGTGGCCCCGAAATCTTATCCCCCCGACCGGCTGCTGCAATGTTAGTGGAGAAGATAAATGCACGGTAATCGAGGCGGCAGAAACTACTCGATGGCGATGTCGTCATCCCCGCTGAGCGCGCGGCAACCGAAATTTGAGGATCCCAGAAAATCCGCCGCTGTTAGTTTGACCGGTCACATCGAAAGATTCCGCAGAAGCACTCGGTCCCTAACGGCTCGGTTCACTGGTATATTCACTCGGATCACTGGTTGAAAGGATAAAATGGATCGGGGCAAACAACGCCAAAGTCACATCCATACCAGTCGGATCCGTACTCCAGGCATCACTTCATCGTTCCAACCCCGATCCATTCGGGGACTAATGATGGGGTTATAGTCCCAGGGTAGGGTCATAGGCCTGCCCTATAGGTCCTACCCGAGACTACCCTTCATAGAGGACAAGGCCCTTAGACAGTTCCGACTGAACTAAGGACTCCCCCCATCATCCAGTCGGTGACGAGCATTCGGAGCGTATTTAACGTACTGACTGAATTCCACTCTGTACATCGTAACCTCCCAGGAGGGCAACGGTCATACGTTTTCATACACCATTATTAACATTTAAGGCGTACAATACCTGTAACGTAGGCATTTATTCGCCACTATTCCACCTCTGTCCACCGGGCCATTATGAAGGGCAACGCACTCTATATAAGCCGCCCTTCCCCACTGGTGCAGGGGTTGGCATTTACTGTAATCCTGTATTCCACTCGACACTAAGCTCCCAAGAGCACTAAGACGTAGGGCTTTTACCTCCACCATAGAGGGGCCTGAACTCATACATCCTCGCCGTAGCTAAGGCTCTGCCCATCCTTTCGTACCCTACACATCTACTGTCAGACTTATACCCACGACAGAGCATAAACGGGCTCGTACCCCATTACGGCCGCATACCATGACATCTAAATAGGGATACACTCCTCGTAGCAGCACCTTGCCTCCAGCAAAGTATGTCCCTCGAAGACACAACTTTGCACTCAAGATACCATGGGCATCTATGGGGATTAATGATATACAACTTATTGTTCAGATAAATCGAACCATGGCCAGTGCAGTCTTCGGACATATATAGGTACCATCAAGGACCAATCTCTATGTTAGGCACACCCAGAAATTGGCGGCCTCTCAAGACCGCCATTGTTCACAAGAGTTGTTCATTGAAGTTCTTTCCTGTTTAAGGAGTATTCTTCAAAGAGTGAAGGCGCAAACGTGCAATAGGGTATTTATAGGAACATCAAGGTAGTTATACCAAACCTTGTGTAAACCTCTACTTTGTAGACCTTTTTCGTCTATATATATACAAGTTGCTTGTTGAATCTAAATTATACGATTCAAAGTTTTTTGATGTAAGGAATGCTCTTTGTGATTTACGAGCTTTGCAATGACTTTTTTGCCTCCTACTTTTTCCGAACTGTTTCTCGAACGCATATACAAGCTTGTTTTTATGAACATCTATGATATTGGCTGAATTGATGGGGGGCTTGACCCTCATGACCACCCCTTCGAATCGTTACAATACTATTTGGCATTTCACGTGTGTGGCGTCTTGGATTTGCATTATATGCATCAGTTCCGAATTATGTCTTTGGCCAAATGTTGGGTTGCCCGCTCATGTGTTTAGCCATTTACGTTCTGCTAGTTTGGCTAAAAGGGTAAAGGGAGAACCACCACGATTGTGTTTCGAGCTAGTCTGGTTAAGCACCTAAGTGGAGAAAGCCGAAAACTAACCGACATGATAAGCGAGAACTAGTCTGCGATCTGAATACAAGTGTTAAACTAAAGAACCATTGGGGGTTCATCGCTTTCTGCAAAAGGTTTGAAGTCATTCAGACCAAGTGATTACATGTTTTTACACCATGGCATAAGTCCAATATCACAATTTTGAAAAGGGTTCTACTTAACACCCATGGCCAAGCTCTTATGGTTAAATGAAAGCATTAAAGCCAAATAGTCCAACTGCTTGGTTTTCTCCCACATTATCGCCTTAGGATGCCAAGACGCTAGCTAAGGGTAACAATGCGAAAGCCAAAAACACCCTCGCTAGAATTTGCGGGGGGCTGAAGCCGACGATTGGAAACTTTCAATATCAAAACAACAAAAAAAGATTTGCAATTAACGAAGACATGGTCTACTATGCAAAAATAAAAAGACATTGTATTATACAACCACTTTTACATCATAGGATTTTTACTCAAAGAATCGTGCTTCTATAGCCCGGGCACCTTCCATGCCAGTAGAGAAATACACTTTGGGGCGTGTGTGCTCCTTCCCACGCGGTGGAGCCGCGGTGGCCATCTCCAAAGGCTTTAACTTCGACAAGTGTGTCATTGTCCTCGCAAAGGCCGTTCGAGCTCCCTCGATGCAGACCGAACGCTTCATGATGTTGATTCGAGGTGAAGCAACAATCAACTGTCGAACCAGACCGAAGTAGCTACTGAGCAGTGGCTAGATCGACCAGAGCCTAATGCACAAGTCCTTCATGGTCGGCTTGGTCATCTTGTGCAGCTCCATCAATTATTTCAATCGATCGGACACAGGCTCGGGATGCTCCAGATTTTTTCACCGTGCCCAAAATAGCCTTTGTTGTGTCGCGCCCTCCTGAGAAGCATAGTATTTCTAAGATTCCTCCGCACTCTTCGGAACATCTACAATCGTACCTGGAGAACTCCATATTCGAGTAAGCAATGAATATCTTCGTTTGCCAAATGTACATTGTATTAAATATCGGTTAACATATGCGATTTGCTTGATCTGATGGACCTCTTTCTGAAGATCATATGCCTCCTTACATGCTTCTTGAAGTGCGGCAGTGACTGACGCCAGTTCGATTGTTTTTTCTTTTTCTTTCTACTCGAGGGCCTCATTCTTCGTGATGGCCTCCTTCAGTTCTTGTTGAACTTCACTGAACCGGGCGTCGGATTTATCGCTAGCAGCTTTGCCTTGCATGGTCGACGCCCTTTGTTCGGTGGCTCCTCCTTAGCCTTGTCCAGTTCACCTTTAAGCCAATCAACGTGAGCAGCAATGGTTGTGGTAATCATGTAGACAACATAGATTGGAGACAAAGATAGCAAACAATTCAATAAGAGATCTAAGGCTTGCACACTTACTTTGAGCGTCTTCATAACGCTTGTTGATGCGATCCAGCTCCTCTTCGAAAACCTTTAGTTTCCGATTCATTTCCTCCAGCTCCACACAATAGGGGGCTACGGCTAATGTAGAAGCCTACAAAAGAGCATTTTTGAAACTTTTATAAGTTTTCAGGTTTTTTCGAAATCCTTTGTTATGGGTGTTTCTTATCAACCCACGAGAGCCTTGGAGGCTACACGCACTCTTTCCGAACTATTCTGACCCCCACATGAGTTTTTCAAACTCACATAAGGCTCGGGGGCTACTAGGCATAATATTGGTTTTAGACAATGTATAATTACAAAAGGAAAAGTATGCAGATTACCTTGATGCCTGCTAGCAGCACGTCAAAAGCTTCTTTCAGACCGTTGTCAACGCACTCAATGCTTTGCAGTACTGCCCTCAGATGAGTGCGGCATTCTTCAAGAACGGAAGGATCATTGAGACCTTCCTCCCTTAAGTTAGGCCACCTAGTTCGGTGTTGCCCATCGTGGATGGCTCTTGGTACGCCGTAGCAGTCTCCATTCTCGGAGAGAACACTACTGATGGCGGCATGGAAGGAGGACCCTCCGAAGTTGTCTTCGGACGAGACCCAGAAGGTCTCGGCTCTCCTTCCTTTCTCGCCGGGAGGAGTTCGTCCTCCTGGTCCTTTGTGGCCGGAGTGTTAACCTCGACCATAATGTCGTCACCCCCGGTAGTAGTCTCCGGCACAAGGGGGACCTCCCTGGATACCACCTCCCCGGTCTCCTTGGTTTAAGGGGGAGGTGTGTGGGGGCGAGCCGGTCCCGCTTTGAGCCAGATTGGCTAGCAGGGAATCCCCCTAAGATATTTGATCGGTAGGGAAGTCACAATGTAGGCTGCAATACAGAAAATGAGCCTAGTTAGAACCACAACACTTAGAGTAAATATGTATTTAGATTTTCAATGGATACCTTTTTGCTCGGGGTTTCACCTTGAGAGTCCTTCAAGGGACCGATGCTTCATCCTCGGACTTCTCGACCGAGAATGGGATATCATCAAATAGGACCATAGGGGCCCTATGTTGCTTCTCCAGAGCAATGTGAGCTTGATCTCCCTCGACGTCTTCAAACATCGCTCTTTTCTTTATATGGGAGGAGTCACTCACCTCCTCCTGATCTTCTTCTTCCTCTCCGTTCGGGTTGGAGGGAGCCAGTGTCTCTTCGGACTTGGTGTCTGGGGGACCCTTCGATCAAAGACCCTACCGGATCTTCTTCTTCCCCTTCTTCCGCTCTTTCTCCCCCCTCGAAGTCGTGTAAGGCTTCTCGGCTAACATGGTCGCTAGCAATGGGGTCATTTTGTCTTCGAGCAAGGGTGCCAGATAGTTAATCTGTTCGGACTTTTTCAACCAGATCTACAAACATGACGGAAGCATGAAGTAAGCACCTTGTCAAAAAAGGAAGGGATGGAATCTAAAAAGTACGGAAAAAACCTTACCAGCCCTAAGATCTGAGGATCAAAAGGCCCTCATCTTCCTCCTCGGCGGCCAAGTCTTTTGTTGCTTAAAGATTGCCTCCCATAGCTTCTCACAAGTAGTGTGGAAAAACTCTGCACAGGGCCCGCCGCAGTATCCGGATCCTCTGTATTGAAGTCCCACATCAGGACAGGTCGACCCTGGCAGGGGAGAAGTTCGTGATGCAACATCACCTCGATCACGTTGGTGAGCTCGATTTTCTCGAGTAGATCGGAGATCTTCTTCATGGGCGCCTTCACCTCCGCCGCCTCCCCTAATCTAGGGCCTTTTCCGTGCAGGATACGAGATGGTTGGGAGGGCGAGATCTAAATATGAAGTGGATTTGGACTCGCAAGAATGCCTTGCAGACAGTTATATAGGGTGAGAGGTGGGTGATGGAATTTGGGGGGAGATCGTGGAAGTCAAGCCCGTAGTAGAACATGACTCCTCGAACGAATGGATGGAGGGAAAAACTTAAGCCCCGAATGAAATGAGGAACAAAAACTACTCTTTCTCCATCTTTGGGAGTGGGGATGACCTGGTCCTTCTCCAGAGCACGGTGGGCTATGTTCTACAGAAGACAGCGCAACTCTTCAGCTCGAGAATGTCCTTCTTAGTGATAGAGGAGACCTCCCACTCGTCCTTGGAACCGGCGCTTGTCATTACCGGACCAGTGAAAGGATTCGAAAGGTTGGGAGGATAAGGGGAGCTGGGGTGCTGGAGCTTTGGGAACAGGGAATGGCGATGGTGTGTGAGATCTGAGGTGCGTGAAGAGGATGAGGTGATGGTTTTTACCTTTTATGGCTCGTGAGAATACCGAAGACCCCGCCACTGCGTTGTAAACTCTGTCACTTCCTAATAAAACTATGCGATTATGGGCACATGGGATAAACCCAAACATAAACCATATCCCTAGAAAAGAGGGACACGATCTCCGTGATGGAATTGTTGGGGAATGTTGCATGGGAAACAAAAAATTTCCTACGCACACAAAGACCTATCATGGTGATGATCATCTATGAGAGGGATATTGGATCTACATACCCTTGTAGATCGCTAAGCGGGAAGCGTTAAGAAAAACGGTTGATGTAGTGGAACATCTTCACGATCCAAATCGCCGCCATCCCACGACCCATCCCGTTCTAGTACCGAACGGACGACACCTCCGCGTTCAGCACAAGTACAACTCGATGACGATCTCGACCTTCTTGATCCAGCAAGAGAGACGAGGAAGTAGATGAGTTCTTTGGCAGCATGATGGCGCGCCGGTGATGGTGGTTATCTATTCCTGCAGGGCTTCGCCTAAGCAACAGAGAAATCCGATCTAGAGGAAGAACTACAAACTAGAGGAAAGGGTAGCATGTGGCTGAAATTGTGTGTCTCAAAAACCCTCAATACCTCTAGTATATATAGTAGGGAGGGAGGGGAGGAGGAAGCCTCAAACCCTCAAGGTTTGGCCGAAATTGGAGGTGGAGGAGTCCTACTCCAATCCTACTAGGAGTAGGATTCCTTTTTTCTAGTTGAAAACCCTTTCCAGCTTTTCCACGTTTGGGTTTTTTTGCCTCTCAAACCTCATGGGCCTTAGTGGGAGCTTATGTCAGCCCACCAGGGCCTGGTTTGTATCCTCCCATAGCCCATAAGGCCCCTCGGGGCGTGACACCCCTCCCGATGGTCCCCGGTACCCTCCCGGCACTCCCGGTACACTACCGATGAGCCCAAAACTTTTCCGATGACCAAAACAGGACTTCCTATATATCAATCTTTACCTCCAGACCACTCCGGAGCTCCTCGTGACATCCGGGACCGCAAACAACTTTTGGTTACCAACACCTATAACTCAACTATACCGAAACGTCATCGAACCTTAGGTGTGCACCGTGCGGGTTCGAGAACTATGCAGACATGACCGAGACACATCTATGGTCAATAACAAATAGCGGGACCTGGATGCCCATAATGGCTCCTACATATTCTACGAAGATCTTTATCGGTTGAACCTCTATGTCAAGGATTCATATAATACCGTATACCATTCCCTTTGTCCTTCGGTATGTAACTTGCCCGAGATTCGATCGTCGGTATCTCCATACCTATTTCAATCTCGTTACCGGCAAGTCTCTTTACTCGTTGCGTAATACAAGATCCCGTGACTAACTCTTTAGTCACATTGCTTGCAAGGTTTGTATGTGATGTGGTATTACCGAGTGGGCCCCGAGATACCTCTCCGTCACACGGAGTGACAAATCCCAGTCTTGATCCATGCTAACTCAATGGACACCTTCGGAGATGCCTGTAGAGTACCTTTATAGTCACCTAGTAATGTTGCGACGTTTGATAGACACAAGGCATTCCTCCGGTGTCAGTGAGTTACATAATCTCATGGTCATAGGAATGAATACTTGACATGCAAAAAACAATAGCAACAAAATGACACGATGATATGCTACGTTTATAGTTTGGGTCCTGTCCATCACATCATTCTCCTAATGATGTGATCCCATCATCAAGTGACAATACTTGTCTATGGCTAGGAAACCTGAACCATCCTTGATCAATAGGCTAGTCAACTAGAGACTCACTAGGGACATAGTTTTGTCTATATATCCACACATGTATTTATGTTTCCATTCAATAGAGTTATAACATGGATAATAAACGATTATATGGAAACAGGAAATATAATAATAACTATTTTATTATTGCCTCTAGGGCATATTTCCAACAGGAACGTGTCACTAAAACGGTCTCGAACCGCTCTTTTGTGAAAGGCTATAGGCCTTGACCAACCGCGACCTTTCGAATAGGGAAAGACGTTGCTCTGTCAAAATGGTCGGCCTAGAAATTAAATATTTTAATATACAACTTTGTGTGTGCTTATAAAGGAGGGGAAGTCATTAGGAGTCGAGCTATCATCGGTTAAAGGAAGAGAGGAACTCGCCTCGCAAGCGAGAGTCCCTATGAAGAAACCAAAGGAAGGCTTTGGCATTGGAGGCCAGTTCGTGGGCTACTTCGAAAGTCCGGGATTAGGGGGTCCTTGGGTCGTCTGCCTATTCTCGTGGACCGGACTCCCGAGCATGTTCGACCGTCAATAGAAGTATTGGATTTGAGATGGACTCTTGTGAAGACTTGGCATGCAATCCAAGGCGATGTAGTGATCGACAGATTCCTTCTCTATTGTAACCAACCTTGTGTAACCCTAGTACTCGTGGCATCTATATAAGCTAGGTGCCATAGTTCATAGGCTATGATTAAGCTCATTACGATTAGGGTTTAGACTACAACATCTGATCTCGTAGTAGATCAACTATGTACTATGTACTACTCCATCAATAACAAAAAGAGCCGGACATAGGGTTTTTACCTCCATTAAGAGGGCCCGAACCTGGGTAAAACACCGTCTTCTTCAGCTCTTGTTATCCATCGACCCTAGATCCATAGTTTGGACCCCCTACTCGAGACCATCCGGTTTTCACACCGACAAAGCCCTTTAGGGACCACAAAGCAAAACCACCAATAGTCATCGCCTCACGCCGTCATCGTCGGAGCTCCGTTGTGGAGAAAGGAGACACCAACATGCCCACAACAGAAGAAACACCATAACACACAAAGTAGTGTTGCGAGTTGATGAAGCAGGTTGCCATGTGACCTGAGACCTTGTGGCTCGTTCACCGGGGATCATCCCTACACTCTTCTACTCGCTGCTCGACCATACTCATGTGATACCATTAAAGAGAAGATTTGGAGTCGCTTTCGAGCACCCGTCTAACATGTGTTCAACCGGTTGATTCTAGATAGAGTCAGCGCTGCCAGACTCGAAGGAGAAACCACGAGTGACCTCACTGCATTTCAAACATAGCTACTAATCCCCACCGCAACATTACATTAAACATCACCACAACGACAGGATTGGAGCACAAAGGGCCTTGATATGTCTCCAACGTATCTATAATTTTTTATGGTTCCATGCTATTATCTTGTCAACTTTGGATGTTTTGTATGCATTTTATATCTTTTTTGGGACTAACCTATTAACTCAGTGCCAAGTGCGAGTTCCTGTTTTCTTCGTGTTTTTGACACTTTTCAGAGAAGAATATTAAACGGAGTCCAAACGGAATAAAACCTTCGGAAAGATTTTTTCCGTAACAAAAGATACGCAGGGAACTTGAGAACCAAGGCAAAGGAATCCGGGGGAGGCCACGAGCTCCCTAGCCGCGGCCTAGGGGGGGGGGGGAGGGGGCTCCTAGAAGGCTTGTGGGCCCCCCGTGGCTCCTTTGCCCTACTTCTTCTGCCTATAAATTCCCAAAAATATCTGAAACCACGGGAAAGAGCCACGAAAATACTTTTCCACCGCCGCAAGCTTCTGTCTCCGCAAGATCCTATCTGGGGCGCGTTCTGGTGCCCTGCCGGAGGGGGATTCGGACACGGAGGGCTTCTTCATCAACACCATTGCCTCTCCGATGATGCCTGAGTAGTTCACCACAGACCTTCGGGTCCATAGCTAGTAGCTAGATGGCTTCTTCTCTCTCTTGGATCTTCAATACAAAGTTCTCCATGATCATCATGGAGATCTATCCGATGTAATCTTGTTTTGCGGTGTGTTTGTCGAGATCCGATGAATTGTGGATTTATGATCAAATTATCTATGAATATTATTTGAGTCTCCTCTAATCTCTTATATGCATGATTTCGTATCCTTGTAATTCTCTTCGAGTTATGGGTTTCGTTTGGCCAACTTGATCTATAATTCTTGCAATGGGAGAAGTGCTTGGTTTTGGGTTCGTACCGTGCGGTGTCCTCACCCAGTGACAGAAGGGGTAGCAAGGCACGCATCGTGTTGTTGCCATCAAGGGTAAAAAGATGGGGTTTATATCTATTGCATGAATTTATCCCTCTACATCATGTCATCTTGCTTAAGGCGTTACTCTGTTTGTTATGAACTCAATACACTAGATGCATGCTGGATAGCGGTCGATGTGTGGAGTAATAGTAGTAGATGCAGAAAGTATCGGTCTACTTGTCTAGGACGTGATGCCTATATGTATGATCATTGCCTTAGATATCATCATGACTTTGCGCGGTTCTATCAATTGCTCGATAGTAATTCGTTCACCCACCGTAATACTTGCTATCATGAGAGAAGCCTCTAGTGAACACTATGGCCCCCGAGTCTACTTCACATCATATTTTCAGCCCTACACTTTTACTTTGTTGTACTTTCCGCTTTCAGATCTCACCTTGTAGTTAACCGTGAAGGGATTGACAACCCCTTTGTAGCGTTGGGTGCAAGTTTGCTTGTTTTTGCACAGGTACTTTGGAGACTTGCCTTGATACTCCTACTGGATTGATACCTTGGTTCTCAAACTAAGGGAAATACTTAATGCTACTATGCTGCATCACCCTTTCCTCTTCAAGGGAAAATCCAATGCAAGCTCAAGAGGTAGCAGGCCTCCATAAAGTCATTGTCGCCATTGCACCGACCAAGGTTGACCACCGAACATACCTAATCTACTGTCGATGGCACATGGAAGCACCATGTCAAAGAAGGATCAGGAGACACTTTATTCATAGCCATTGTGGAGGTCCCATGAATAGCATCCATAGCCGACAGAAACATCAAGCAACCTAGCCTAAAGTATTGTTGTACACACCGCAGAGTCGAGCGACCCTTCTCCCGTCGACGACCGGAGGTTGTGAGGGGAGGAGAGCCAGCGAAATGACTGCTACTAGTGCGGTCATTTGGCCACTTCCTCTCCGTGCAGAAAGGAAGGGTAGTTGAGTTTGCGAGCGCTTTTAGTCAGCATGCACTTCCTTGTTGTATGTATACATGCAACCCCGAAGGTTTCTGATGATAGGTTCAGCTAATGTGAGTTAACAAGTTTAGTTGTGAAACATGATAATTTTGTAAAGTTTGTTGTAGATGAGAAAATTACGTTTGCCAACTAAACTTGTCATCGCATCAACTGAAGTTGCAATAAAAACGTTCATGATGCCATGCTTAAAATCCGAACATTTATGATTTATCATTTCCATTATTTTAGGGGTTCTTTGGTTTCTACCCTTGACTCCTTGCCTGAGAAAAAGTGATGTGTGGTTTAAGCGTGAGCTAGTGATGATTTTAACCTGACCACGCAAGTGGTGTTTGGTTGGCAACCTGGCCTGGTATGTGCCGACCAGCCAAATACATTAATACTAAAATAATAACCCGAGTCAATCAATGTTGCCAGTTGACATTAGGAGCTCGGGTAGTACCTACGACACCTCACGCACTCATTTTTGGAGTCATGAGCCAGGCTAATGGTGACATGGCGGGTTAATGATGGCAATAGGGTCTCCAAGCATTCATCTATTGTCCATGCACCAATCAAACAACATTCAAACGCATACCAAGCAGCCTCAAGGCTAGGCATGTAGCACTCAGGGTAGCAACTAAACAACCTATCAGTTTTCCTTTTGGGAAATGTTATCTTGGAACATCGGATTTTTTACATTTCCCACTGCACGCTCCTTTGCTATTGCTTGAGGTGCACTGTTCTTAAAGCAATGGAACTTTCCACGCCATCCACGACCACCAATTCACCAGGGTCGAACTCTCGTCAAATGACGTCACCTTTACTCCTCCCTAGGCATCACTCCCATCTCATTACCCTCACTCTCTTCCTTTCCCTCTCCATCTCTCAACATATCACGACCGTCGGCTGTGCAGGTCGTCTTCGACACTCCGACCTAATCGTCAGAAGTGGTTGAATGACACTCATGGAAGGAGGGGAGGGCTCTGGACGATAGTTGGGGCAACCTCTGGTGATTGCGATGATGGTTATTGCACAACTTTATTATTGTAGACTTTGTTGGGCCTACTGTTGGAAATATGCCCTAGAGGCAATAATAAATAGGTTATTATTATATTTCCTTGTTCATGATAATCATTTATTATCCAGGCTAGAATTGTATTGATTGGGAACTCAAATACATGTGTGGATACATAGACAATACACTGTCCCTAGTGAGCCTCTAGTTGACTAGCTCGTTGATCAAAGATGGTCAAGGTTTCCTGGCCATAGATAAGTATTGTCACTTGATAACGGGATCACATCATTAGGAAAATGATGTGATGGACAAGACCCAAACTATGAACGTAGCATACGATCGTGTTAGTTTATTGCTACTGTTTTCTGCATGTCAATGTATCTGTTCCTATGACCATGACATCATGCAACTCCCGGACACCGGAGGAGTACCTTGTGTGTTATCAAACGTCGCAACGTAACTGGGTGACTATAAAGGCACTCTATAGGTATATCCAAAGGTGTGTGTTGGGTTGGCATGGATCTAGACTGGGATTTGTCACTCCGTGTGACAGAGAGGTTTCTCGGGGCCCACTCGGTAATACAACATCACAATAAGCCTTGCAAGCAATGTGACCAAGAAGTTAGTCACGGGATCTTGTATTACGGAACGAGTAAAGAGACTTGCCAGTAACGATATTGAATTAGGTATGGAGATACCGACGATCGAATATCGGGCAAGTAACATACCGAAGGACAAAGGGAACAACATATGGGATTAGCTGAATCCTTGACATAGAGGCTCAACCGATAGAGATCTTCATAGAATATGTAGGAACCAATATGGACATCCAGGTCCCGCTATTGGTTATTGGCCGGGGAGTGTCTCAGGTCATGTCTGCATAGTTCTCGAATGTCGGTGTTTACTCACAACATAAGCCATGGGTAGGCTAAAGATGCTGGGAACCGAAGTGGCACCAGAGGGCGCTGAGAATGAGGTTGGTACAAGCATGGAACGCATGATGTACCCAGGTTCAGGGCTCTCCGTAGAGATAACGCCTCTAATCTTGCCAGTGTGTATGATGTATTAATGGGACTACAAAGTGCTCCTCGAGCTGTATTGCGGAAGAGGAAGAAGGAGCTGCCGGCTCTTGTCTACCTCCGCTATGTGGTTGGTGTGTGTGCTGAGTTGACCGGCCCTCTGCATGGAGGGGGGCCAGGGGGTTTCATAGTCGAACCCACCGACCTACAATATGGATAAAAGGTACAAGAGTGGGACCCGGCTGGCAGCCTCACTGGCTAGCCAGGGGGCCCACGTGGTCTTGTCTTGTCGCTGGAGGGGCCCGCCGGCTGTGAGGTCCCACCTCGCCATGGGACCCGCCGGCTAGCCAATAAGGCTCTCGCGTAAGGTTGACCCAGGACACGTGTGCTACGTCCGGCGTCGTCCAACGAGGGTCGTCATGGGCAGGAAGTACGACCGTGTGTACTGTTCCCACGCCGAGTGCAGTAATGGAGTGGGACTTTGACGGGCCGACACTGTGCAGGGTGATGGATCGGAGCCGGAGGAGGTCAGCGACATGGCCGCCGATGCTTGTACCTACCGTGCACCCCGATCCAGTACCTTTGCTGACGTGTAGCCACCTTTAACCATAGGGTCTCGTCATGACCTACGGTCTGATGTGACTTGTGATCCCCAGCCGACTAGCCTACTTGACTAGCCGACCTGGGTATGGCCGCCTCGCCCCTAGTCGGTTGGCTTGTCCTAGGCGGCCAGGGAGTGGTAGCCATCTGGTCGCTCGCTGGCAGGTGCTTCTTGGCCGGCCGGAGGGTTGGCCATCTCGCCCCCAGCCGACAGGTGCTTCCTAGCCGGCCAGGGGGACTTGGCCTTTGCAGAATGGTTCTTGCTGTTCCTTCTTGGCCGAAGGCAAAGGAGTAGGATCGATGAGCCTACCCCGGGGTTATCCACCCGACAGTAGTCCCCGAAGCTGGGGAGGCCCGCCGCTTTGGAGTGGGCGCCTCACCGGCTTAAGTTGTTTGCTGTTGTATTCCTGCTGCCCCCTGCGGCAGGGGACGCCGGCTCCGAAGCCAGCTGGATTCCAAGCGATGCCTCAGCTTTGTCGTAGGTTGTGCAAATCGCACCACGTGCCACGTAAGGCCTGGCGTGATGATGGTTTGTTCAGTTTGACGAGACGGGGCTTGTGCCCTGGGTCCCGCCACGATGCCCCCTCGGCCCCCGCGCGGAGGATCCTCTGCGGATTTACTCCACGACGGTTGGGTTTCGGGAATCGTAAAGGCCTCCGTAATAATCGGAGGAAATGGGACCGGTGCGCACCGGATCCCCTCCCCACGACCCTTCGTGGGGTTTAAATGGGGTGCGGGGGGTACCGAGGAGGCTACTCGCACCCTTCTCGCCCCGCACTTGCGCTTCCTCCCTCCCTGAGCCCAGAGAGAGAGACTTCGCCTTTGTCTTTGCCGCCGCGCATACTGCCGCCGTCCCTTCGAGTTCTCGCCGCTCACCGCCATGTCGAGCAGCTCTTCCAAGAAGGGATAACACAATGGCGCCTGGCTCAGTAGCGACATCTGCGCCGAGCAAATCGACGCGCTCCGCCATCGCCGGATGCTGCCTCGAGCCTCCCTTGTGACCGTGCGGATCCCCGGAGCCGAGACTGCTCCGAAGCCGTAGGAGGGACTGGTAGTCGTGTTCGATGGACACTTCTACCGAGGCTTCAGGCTTCCGGCGAGCGCCTTCTTCAACAACTTCCTCACCTTCTTTGGCTTGCAGCCGCATCATCTGGCGCCGAACTCCATCTACCAGCTCGCCTCGTTCCTCGTCCTGTGCGAGGGGTTCCTAGGGATTGAGCCACGCCTCGACCTCTGGCAGAGCTTGTTCTTCTTCAAGCAGCAGTCCAAGAAGATGGACAAGGACGAGTTGGAGAAGCTCGATGGCCCTCGTCCAATGACCCCGTGCGGCGCAACACTAGTGCATCACCGGACGAAGTGCGGCTTCCCCCAGATGCCGCTCCAGGACTCCATCAAGCAGTGACAGAGGGGATTATTCTACGTGAAGAATGCCAGCCCCACCCGTGACGCCCTCAACATGCCCCCGTCACCATGGAGCCTCCGATGGCGAAGAAGAACTGGCAAGCCAAGTTCCCCAAGCCGGTTCCCGAGGTGGCACAGATAGGAGCCTACCTTGACAGCTTGAAGAACCGCGACCTGCTTACCACCATGATGACGTGCTGGATCCTGCCTCTGCAGAGACGGCCTCATCTGATATGCCACATGAGTGGCCGGCATGATCATTGCTGGCTCTCCACCAAAAATTTCCACCTCGGGGCGATGGCGAAGAACGTGAACCAGATCTCCTCCGCCAACATGGATGAAGGAGGAGACTGGGAGTGGGGGATGGTCCCTTATGATAGGAACCAACCTCCCCCAATGGTAAGTGCCCTCTGAATCTGGCATTTGCTTTTGTGCTTTGAAACTGCTGTTTCTTCTTGTTTGAGACGGTTGCCAACTGTTGTTGTATCAGCTGTTTGGGAAGCTGCAAGAGCTCACCCCGCCGGCTCTAGACATGGAGATGTCAGACCCCTCGGAGATTGAAGACGAGGGGATGATCGAGACTCGGGACGCCGTCTCGGAGGAGGCATTGGAGTCGGAAGGCTCCGAGCCGTCTGGTGAGCACTTGAGGCCTCCCATTGTTAATTGGACAGACGATGACGAGACACCACCATCTTCGTATAATGTAGCCTTTGGGGAGGGTGCCGAAGAGGTGGAGGAATTCACCAGCCCTCCGATGACCCGAGACCGCCGTCATGCCGGCGAGACGACCGTGTTTGGCGAGGCGTCCAGGAACAAGGGCAAGGGTGCCACAACTTCCAAGCCGGCCGCCAAACGCGCCGCGCGTGGGCCCCTAGCCGGAGGGCGAGCCGACTGCGCCAAGAAGCATCGAGCCGGCGCCCTCAGGAAGTAGGTGTCCGTCGTGGTGGGGTAAGTATCCCTTGCTGCCCTTTTTTAGCTTTGTCGGATGAGGATGGGCTCCTCAAATCATGCCTTGCAGGGAGGCAGAAGACATGGAGGAAGAAACTGCCTCCGACGCCGAACGGGCCGGCTGGGCGACAGTTGAGGCTGCCGAGAGGGCCCTTGACAATTAGTCCACCCGCTGCTGGGAGGAGGCGGCGAAGAAGATGGCTGCATGCCAATCTCAGCCCAGCCGGGCTGAGAAGGCCAGGGAGAAGCGTACGGAGGCTAGACATGACCCCTCCACGCGTGCTCGCGTGGAGGAGCCAGCTAGCGAGGCGGCCCCGAGGCGTACCCAAAGGGCCGAGGCGGCCAAGCCGTCCGGGCCGGACGCCTCCGCGCCTGTGGACCTCGAGGTGATCCCCGACACGCCGGAGGCCGAGGCGGCCGACGCGCCGGAGCTGAACCTGGAGGCGCCGGAGATGGCCATGGACGAGGCCGATCCACCCCCTGCTGCGGAGACGACGCCGGCTGGGGTGTCGATGGAGCCGGCCAGTAGCCAGCCACATGAGGCTGGCACCATCACTATGATCAATCGTGGTCCGTCCGTTCCAGGAGCTGGCTCCAGCCGGCCAGTAGCTAGCCCATGAAGACTTGGCACGTGGCCAACGCCGAGCGCCTGACGTTGACCCTAGGCGTCGTGCTCGGCGGTGTCTCGGAGCTGGTGGTGATGTTCACCAGCAGTCGGGACAAGGTGCAGCAAGTGACCAGGGTGGCCCACAGCAATCTGGAGCGCCTGAAGGAGCGCACCAGGGTGAGTTCTTTATCCTTTGCATCTTCCTCGTCTTGGTTTTTATTTTTCTTCTCTTGAATCAGTTGGGGCGCGCTAGCGCACCCACTGGGTGTAGCCCCCGAGAATCGGGCCGGCCAAGCGATTGGCCGGGTCGAATCTCTCCGTGCCATGTCTTTTGCTTTTTATTGGGAGCACGCTAGCGCACCCACTGGGTGTAGCCCCCGAGAATCGGATTGGCTATGAATTTAGCCAAGCCAAATCTTATTCCTTTTTTGCTTTTGCTCGTAGGATCTTCATGATGCCCAAGTGCAAGCATACAACATGCTGCGGGCTCAAACCCAGGTGGCTGATGGCCATGTTGCTGGTCTTCAGGGCCCGCTGGGCATGACCGTCTCGAAGCGAGACGTCTTGCGCGAGGCGGGCGAGCGGCTCCAGCAGTAGCTGACTCTTCTCCAGACGGAGAAGAAAGATCATGAGGCATCTCACCAAGCAGAGCAGGAGCAGCTGCGTGCCACCCTGTGATACGTCTCCATCGTATCTACTTTTCCAAACTCTTTTGCCCTTGTTTTGAACTCTAATTTGCATGATATGAATGGAACTAACCTGGACTGACGCTGTTTTCAGCAGAATTGCTTGGTGTTGTTTTTATGCAGAAATGAAAGTTCTCGGAACGTCCTGAAAATTTACGGAGAATATTTCTGGAAAATATGAAAAATACCTGCGCAAAGATCCACCAGAGGGGATGGGCCAGTGGGCCACAAGCCCTGTAACCGCCACCCCCTGGTGGCGGCTAGCAAGCTTGTGGGGCCCACGTGGCCCTGCCGCCCCCAAACTCAGCTCTATAAATTCACTTTCGTCCCAGAAAAAATCAAGAGAGAAGATTTCATCGCGTTTGCGACACGGAGGCGCCGCCACATCCTATTCTTCACCTGGAGGGTAAATCTGGAGTCCGTTTTGGGCTCCGGAGTGGGAAAATCGTCGCCATCGTCATCATCAACCTTCTTCCCTCTCCAATTCCATGAAGCTCTTCATCGTTCGTGAGTAATCTATTCGTAGGCTCGCTGGGCGGTGATGAGTAGGATGAGATCTATCATGTAATCGAGTTAGTTTTGACGGGGATTGATCCCTAGTATCCACTATGTTCTGAGATTGATGTTGCTACTACTTTTCCATGCTTAATGCTTGTCACTAGGGCCCGAGTGCCATGATTTCAGATCTGAAATTATTATGTTGTCTCCAATATATGTGTGTTTTAGATCCGATCTTGCAAGTTGTAGTTACCTACTATGTGTTATGACCTGGCAACCCCGGAGTGACAATAACCGGTACCACTCCCGGTGATGACCATTGTTTGATGAGTTCATGTGTTCACCAAGTGCTAATGCGTTGGTCCGGTTCTTTATTAAAAGGAGAACCTTAATATGCCGTAGTTTCCTTTTGGACCCTGCTGCCACGGGAGGGATGGACAATAGATGTCATGCAAGTTCCTTTCCCTAAGCACGTATGACGACACACAGAATGCATGCCTACATCACATTGACAAATGGGAGCTAGCCACATATCTCTCCGTGTTATAACTGTTGCATGATGAATATCATCCAAACAAATCACCGACCCATTGCCTACGAGTTTGTCCCACTGCTGTTGTTACTTGTTTTGCTCTGCTGTTGTTACTACTGTTGCTGCTGCTATTACTACTGTTGCTGTTGCTGTTACCTGTTTTGCTCTGCTGCTGTTACTACTGTTGCTGCTGCTGTTACTTGTTTTGCTCTGCTGCTGTTACTTGCTCTGCTGTTACTTTGGTGTTGATACTTTGCTTGCAGATACTAATCTTTCAGGTGTGGTTGAATCTGACACAATCAGCTGCTAATACTCGAGAGTATCCTCTCACTTCCTACTGGCGAATCAACAAATTTGGGTTGAATACTCTACCCTCGATCCCACCCGCTGGTGGGTCATTGCAAGACAATTTATAATTGTTGAGAAATCGAGAATAGCATTTGTCTAGCCATTGCCAGAGATCTGCTAAACAACATTTTTCTGGCGCCGTTGCCGGGGAAGCGATTACTATATTCTGTGAGTCACTTGGGATTTATATGTGCTGATCACTATGAAGAATCTGAAGGATCCAAAAACCAGAGTTTTGCCCTCAACTACGAGGGGAGGTAAGGAATTGCCATCTAGCTCTGCACTTGATTCACCTTCAGTTATGAGTAAGTTTGCGACATCACCTCCTGCTAGAAATCTTGATATGTTGCCTGTGCTTGATGATGCTTATGATGCTGCTATGCCTCATACTGCTTTGCGTGATACTGCTAGAGATACTATGCCTGATGATGCTAGAGATGCTATGCCTGATACTGCTTTGCCTGATACTGCTAGAGATGCTATGCCTGATACTGCTTTGCCTGATACTGCTAGAGATGCTATGCCTGATATTGCTAGAGATGCTATGCCTGATACTGCTTTGCCTGATGATGCTATGCTTGATACTGCTGGAGATACTACTTTGCCTGATGTGCCACTAGGGGTGTTCCTTGATGCTCATATTGCTAGAGTTACTGCCAATGCTCGTGATGCTTCTGAAACTGCTGATACTATTGAGATAGAACCTGCTTTTGCTCCTGCTAGATCTAGTTCTCTTAGATATGAATTGCCTGATATACCTGAGGGTTACGTTATGGAGGGAGAGATAGCTGAGGATTTTCTTGCGTGTAAGGATGCCTATGACGCTGAGAAATTACTTCTCAAGTGGAAGGAAAAATCTCTGAAAGCTAGGATGAAATACGACCCGAAGTTTGCCACTTCACCTCTCTTGATTACCGATAAGGATTATGAATTCTCTGTCGCCCCTGAGATAATCTCTCTAGTCGAATCTGATCCTTTCCACGGTTATGAGTCTGAGACGGTCGTAGCCCATCTTACCAAACTACATGATATAGCCACCCTTTTCACTAGTGAGGAGAAGATCCGCCACTACTACATCCTTAAGCTGTTCCCTTTCTCTCTAAAGGATGACGCTAAAGACTGGTTCACCTCTCTTGCTCCTGGATGTGTGAGTAGTCCCCAGGATATGGTCTATTACTTCTGTGAGAAATATTTCCTTGCCCATAAGAAGCAAGCTGCCTTGCAGAAATTATACAACTTTGCTCAACTCAAAGAAGAGAGTCTCCCACAAGCTTGGGGGAGGCTCATCTAGCTACAGAATGCTTTGCCTGATCACCCTCTTAAGAAGAACGAGATACTTGATATCTTCTATAACGGACTTACCGATGCTTCTAGAGACCACCTAGATAGTTGTGCCGGTTGTGTTTTTAGGGAATGAACTATCGAACAAGCTGAGATCCTTCTGAATAACATGTTGATCAACGATAATGCTTGGACTATTCCCGAACCACCTCCTAAGCCAACTCCTAAGAAAATAGGTATTCTATTCCTTAGTCCTGAAGATATGCAAGAAGCCAAGAAATCTATGCAAGAGAAAGGCATTAGATCTAAAGATGTCAAAAATCTACCACCTATCGAAGAGATCCATGGTCTCGATAACCCGATAAAAGTACTAGAAGTGAATTCTCTGCATAGGTTTGATGAGAGTGACATTCCTTTTGACAAACCTGCTAGCCTATGCTTAGATGAATTTGACAACTTTGTTGCCAAACAACAGAGTTTCAATGATTATGTTAGCAGACATTTGGAACAAAGTACTCGTATGCTTAGCCATTTAAGTGCATGTGTAGACAGAAATGTCAACGACCTGAAGCTTCTGAGTAAACATGCCTCTATGATTACTACTCAGGTAGAACAAGTACTTAAATCTCAGAATGACTTGCTCAATGAATTAAATGACAACTCTGTCAGAGTCATTACTAGAGGAGGCAAAATGACTCAGGAACCTTTGTATCCTGAAGGCCATCCTAAGAGAATTGATCAAGATTCTCAAGGAATTAATGCTGATACACCTAGTCATCCTAAGGAGAAGAAGGTTGATAGAAACCTACATGCCGGTTCACCAAATACTTTCACACCTGAAGAACCTAATGATATTTCTGCGTCTGATGCAGAAACACAATCTGGTGATGAACATGAACCTGGTGACAATATGGACAGCGATGTTCATAATGATGCTCAACCTAGCAATGATGATGATGTGGAGATTGAACCTACGGTTAATCCTGATAACCCACAACCTAAGAGATACGATAAGAATGACTTTACTGCTAGGAAGCATGGTAAAGAAAGGGAGCCATGGGTTCAGAGACCTATGCCCTTTCCTCCTAAGCCATCCAAGAAGAAAGATGATGAGGATTTTGAGCACTTCGTTGAGATGATAAGACCCGTCTTTCTGCAGATGCGGTTAACTGATATGCTCAAAATGTCTCCGTATGCCAAGTACATGAAAGATATCGTGACTAATAAATGGAAGATACCACATCCTGAGATATCCACCATGCTTGCCAATTACACTTTCAAAGGTGGAACTCCTAAGAAACTTGGTGATCCCGGAGTTCCCACTATACCTTGCTCCATTAAAGGAAACTACGTAAGAACTGCCTTATGTGACCTTGGAGCTGGTGTTAGTGTTATGTTGCTTTCTCTTTATCGTAGACTCGAACTGGATAAGTTGACACCCACTGAAATTTCTCTGCAAATGGCTGACAAATCAACTGCTTTCCCTATCGGCATTTGCGAGGATGTGCCTGTTGTGGTTGCTAACACCACTATCTTAACAGACTTTGTTATCTTGGATATTCCCGAGGATGATGCCATGGCTGTCATCCTCGGAAGACCATTTTTGAACACGTCAGGGGCTGTTATAGATTGCAACAAAGGCAATGTCACTTTCCATGTCAACGGTAATGAGCACACATTGCACTTTCCGAAGAAACGATATCAAGTACATTGCATCAATGCTATCGAAAAAACTTCATCGATTCTTATTGGGAGCTTTGAATGCCCTATTCCTCGTGTCAAGATGAAGTATGATTTGCTTGTCGGGGAGATACATATCCCCATTGAGGTAACTCAGTGGCTATTCGAAAATTCTCCGTTCTCTCTTGCGATTGGAGAAGGTTTTGTCATGAGGATTTGATCAACCCCATTGACGGATTTCTTTCGATGACCATGAAATGGATGAATCAAAGAGTCACATACCTCTGTTTTAAGCTTTCACTTTCTGTTGCTTAGTAGAAAAATGATAGATTTAGTTTAGCTTTTCCTGTTTTCTGTTTTAGCACCCCGGAGAAAAATACCCCAAAAATAAAAGTTCTCCGATGGTCCTGAAAATCTAGTATGATTTTTTCTGGAATATTTAAAAAATACTGGGCCTGAGAGCTGGCCTGGGGGCCAAACCAGTGGGCCACAAGCCCTGCAGCCGCCGCCCCCCTGGTGGCTGCTAGTAAGCTTGTGGGGCCCACAGGGACCCCCTCCACTCATTCCAGCTCCCATCCTCTTCTTCCACCTCCAGAAAAAATTGTTTCACAACTCAAACCTGTGTTCTTGCTCATTTGGCTGTGATTTTCGATCTCCTTGCTCAAAGCACCATTCTCCGAACCGTTTGGGGGGAAATTACTCCTTGGTAAGTGACTCCTCCATTGATCCAATTAGTTTTTGCTCTAGTGCTTTATCCTTCGCGTATTCTTGCTACCTTGGTGACCCTGTTCTTGAGCTAGAAATGTTGATTTTAGCTGGTTCCAAGTAGTTTTAGCGCGTGATACGGTCTCTAGGCACTAGTAGGGTTAGTTTCTACAAGGTGTGGTTGGTCTTCATTCACTTTTCTCTTGAACTTCAAAAATTTGAGCAAAAGGAAATTATGTTCAGGAGGAAGTTTCATGGTGGTTCCTCAAGTAAGAAGGGTCCCCGTCTTTCTTTTTGGGAGCCCGAACCTTATCAACTAAGGGACGCACCGGTACAACCATGTGAATGGCCTTCCGATGAGTTCATGATCAAGCTGGTTTCAAGGATAAGTTTGATACACTTGTCCGCAATGCCGGGTTAGAAGAATTCCTCTCAAATAAATGTGAACAATATGCTATGCTCACTACCTATTTCGTGCGTAGATTTAAATTTTCAGTTGTTCGTGACTCATCCATACTGTTTGATTTCTATGATAAATCCTACACCATGGATTTGGAGGATTTCAATAGGGTTTGCAAGATACCCGATGGGGGTAGTATTAATGATCCTGCTAAGTCTTCGGTCAGAGACTTTGTCTCCAGTATAATTGTGGGAGAAACTAGAGATATCACGCAAGCTACCATAGGAAGCATTCATTTCCCTGCCTTGCACTACTTTGCCCTCTTCATAGGTAGGTGCATTAACGGCAAGGGTGTACATTGTCACCTATGCGCTTCCGACCTTAGTATCCTTAAGAGCGCAGTAACAGGTGACAAGAGCTTCAACATGGGAGCTATAATAGCAAGGAGGCTGAATAATAATGCCATTGAGGGGGATTTCTTTGGTGGAATTTATGCTACACGCTTAGCAAATTTTCTTGGAGTATCCATCCGTTCAGAAGACCCCCCTCTCCGTACAGCCTACCTTGATCGTGTCGCTCTAACACGCTACCAGTTCCGATCATGAATCCCTCCTATACCGCTTGATATTTAACCGGCAGCGTGTTTTCCATATTACCCTTCCTGCTCTTGCTTTCTTTGACTTTCAGGTGAAACGAAGATACTACATAACCATGGAGAGGCAGAGGAGTACGAGAGGGAGGCGGCGGCTGCTCGACTTCGTGAGGCAGCTATTCAGGCAGTGGCTGAAGCACTCCCGTATAACACCCGTTATGATTTTGGGTTTCGCCAGGACCATCCTTGGGAGTAGACCAAGCTAGGACAAAAGCCTAAGCTTGGGGGAGTACGTGTTCTCACCAACCTTACATTCATGCTTATGCTTTCACTTTGTTAGTCGGTGTTTACACTTTGCCACTGTATTATCCATGCTAGTTTATTTTCGCTTTCTTGTTTTCTTGTTTTGTGTCCTTTTGTGAAAACCCAAAAAGATTTTCCTTTCTTCTTTTGCTTGTTTGGAGTTTTCCCGTGTAAATAGTTTTCTTTTTCTTTGGGTCAATGTAGAAGATATTGGATACAATGTTTAGAGGCTCTTGCATGCATACCTATTTAACTTTTAAAGAGCCATATTACTTTGTCTTCTCCTTTGTGTCTGCCTGCAGATTCATCTTAGTCGAATGCACGAGCACTCTTATTATAGTTCACATCGTTCGGTCGTGCAAATGAAAGGCAATAATGATGATATATGATGAAGTGATTGAGACTGGAAAATCTGGTATGAACTCTATCTATTTTGCTTTTGTAAATATGACTAGCTTGTCGTGCCTGATTCAGCCTTGTTGTGAGAGAACCATGTTTGTAATGACAACTTAGAGATCATAGTTTCTGATGCCATGCTTAACTAGCTCAGAGCTTATAATGGTTTGTCTTGAATGCCAACATAGATTTAGAGATGACTATGATGTAGTATGATAGGATGGTATTCTCCTTTGAATGATTCAAGTGGCTTGACTTGGCGCATGTTCATGCATGTAGTTGAAACAAAATCAACATAGCCTCTATGATATTCGTGTTCATGGTGATTTATATCCTGTTCATGCCTACATTCAATGTTAGTCAAACTCATTGCATCTTGATGACTGTTGTCGCTCTCTAGTTGGTCGCTTCCCAGTCTTTTGCTAGCCTTCAGTTGTACTAAGCGGAATACTGCTTGTGCATCCACTTCCATAAACCCAAAAGTTTTTCCATGAGAGTCTACCATACCTACCTATTTGCGGTATCTACCTGCCGTTCCAAGTAAATTTGCATGTGCCATTCTCTAAACCTTCAAGAAATAATCTGTTTTGCATGCCCGAACCGCTCATGTGGTGATAGGGGGCTATTGGTATCTTCCATGTTAGGCGTGTTATCCTCGACATGTGTTTATTCACTGTCATTCACGAGAAAGGGGCCGGTAATTGGAATGCCCAGTTCCACGCCTAAATCGAAAACATAACTGTAAAACAAGACTCCCCCCGGATTGATGTTAGTATGGACGGTACCCGAGGATTCGGCTCGCCGTGGAGTGTGATTGATTGGTGGTGGTGGAGTTAAAACTTTACTTTTCTGTTTGGGAACCGCCTATAGCATGAGTAGCATGGAAGATATTGAGAACTCCTGGTCATTGTGTTGACAATGAAAGCATGCCACCCAAAATTATTACCTCTGTTTTCAAAGCTTGAGCTCTGGCACCTTTGCAAATCAATGCTTCCCTCTGCGAAGGGCCTGTCTATTTATTTTTCCTGTTGAGTCATCCTCTTCTTATATAAGCACCAATTAGAGAGCAGCTCTGTCATTTTTATGCTTTGATTTTGATTGATATTGAGTATGACTATGACTGGATCTTCATTGCTATGAATTACAATGTTTAGTTAGCCCTTGATCTTTAAAAGTGCTCTGCATTTATGTTTTGCGGTCTGAGAAAGAGCTAGCGAGATACCACCTATTCATATTGCTTCATGCTTGTTTTGATTGAATTGTTGGTATTTGAAACACATTATTATTTGCTCGTTAGCTGATTATGCCATTGATATTAGTTTACCGTGAGACCTTTGTGTCACTTGCTTATGTGGTTAACTCGTGATCTTGCTGAAATTCTTGTTATGAGTTAGACATAGTTGCAACAACAAGATCAAACAGAGTTTGTCAAAGTTTTTCTTTCTCTTTCAGTTTGTCAACTGAGTTGCTTGAGGACAAGCAAGGTTTTAAGCTTGGGGGAGTTGATACGTCTCCATCGTATCTACTTTTCCAAACTCCTTTGCCCTTGTTTTGGACTCTAATTTGCATGATTTGAATGGAACTAACCTGGACTGATGCTGTTTTCAGCAAAATTGCCTTGGTGTTGTTTTTGTGCAGAAATGAAAGTTCTCGGAACGTCCTGAAAATTTACGGAGAATATTTCTGGAAAATATGAAAAATACCTGCGCAAAGATCCACCGGAGGGGATTGGCCAGCGGGCCACAAGCCCTGTAGCCGCCATCCCCCTGGTGGCGGCTAGCAAGCTTGTGGGGCCCACGTGGCCCTGCCGCCCCCAAACTCAGCTCTATAAATTCACTTTCGTCCGAGAAAAAATCAAGAGAGAAGACTTCGTCGCGTTTGCGACACGGAGGCGCCGCCACATCCTGTTCTTCATCTGGAGGGCAGATCTGGAGTCCGTTTTGGGCTCCGGAGAGGGGAAATCGTCGCCATCGTCATCATCAACCTTCTTCCCTCTCCAATTCCATGAAGCTCTTAATCGTTCATGAGTAATCTATTCATAGGCTCGCTGGGCGGTGATGAGTAGGATGAGATCTATCATGTAATCGAGTTAGTTTTGACGGGGATTGATCCCTAGTATCCACTATGTTCTGAGATTGATGTTGCTACTACTTTGCCATGCTTAATGCTTGTCACTAGGGCCCGAGTGCCATGATTTCAGATCTGAAATTATTATGTTGTCACCAATATATGTGTGTTTTAGATCCGATCTTGCAAGTTCTAGTTAGCTACTATGTGTTATGACCCGGCAACCCCGGAGTGACAAAAACCGGAACCACTCCCGGTGATGACCATAGTTTGAGGAATTCATGTGTTCACCAAGTGCTAATGCGTTGGTCCGATTCTTTATTAAAAGGAGAACCTTAATATCCCGTAGTTTCCTTTTGGACCCCGCTGCCATGGGAGGGATGGACAATAGATGTCATGCAAGTTCTTTTCCCTAAGCACGTATGACGACACACGGAATGCATGCCTACATCACAGTGATGAACGGGAGCTAGCCACATATCTCTCCGTGTTATAACTGTTGCATGATGAATATCATCCAAACAAATCACCGACCCATTGCCTACGAGTTTGTCCCACTGCTGTTGTTACTTGTTTTGCTCTGCTGCTGTTACTACTGTTGCTCCTGCTCTTACTTGTTTTGCTCTGCTGCTGTTACTTGTTTTGCTCTGCTGCTGTTACTTGCTCTGCTGTTACTTTGCTGTTGATACTTTGCTTGGAGATACTAATCTTTCAGGTGTGGTTGAATCTGACACATTCAACTGCTAATACTTGAGAGTATCCTCTCACTTCCTACTAGCGAATCAACAAATTTGGGTTGAATACTCTACCCTTGAAAACTGCCTCGATCCCACGCACTGGTGGGTCATTGCAAGACAATTTATAATTGTTGAGCAATCGAGAATAGCATTTGTCTAGCCATTGCCAGAGATGTGCTAAACACCCTGCAGGAGAAGGACGCCTCCCATACTGTCGACATGGAGCGCCTCAAGACGGCTCATCTAGAAGAGATGAAGCTTAAGGATGCTGCCCTGAAGGAGCAGGAGGAGTCCCTAATCCAGAAGCAGGCGCAGTTGGCCAAGGCGCTGGAGACGGCCGCGTTCCTTCAAGAAGAGATCTCCCGCGCAGCCCAAGCGAGCAAGGTGTGGGAGCTCGAGGCCCTGGAGGACGCCCACGATACCAACACCCATTTCGACCGTAAGCCTTCTTTTGCTTTGTCTTGAATTTTTCTTCTTTGCTGCTCCCTCCTCTTATTGTTCTTCGCACCCCTTCCCCTATCCCAGGACTCTTCCCTGAGACACGGGAAGCTGCTGAAACAGCTGTCGAGGTCAGCCGTGAGGAGCGTTGTGTTGCCGGGCAGGAGGTAGACACCACTGCCGGCTGGAGTGTGGAGGAGATAGGCGTAGGCCTCACACCCCGCCTGCGTGCCTTGGCCGAATCCGTGGAGCGGCTCCAAAGTGCAGGCTTGTCGATGATAAGGGCTCTGTGGCCCGACGCCGTGGAGCCGACGTCGATGAGCCGTCTCTCCCGCTGGCTTGCGGTTGGCGACGATCGCCTTGACGCCTGGCGTGCCTCAGCCGCGCGTGCTGGTGCCTCTATGGTGGTGCGCTTGGCTAAGTCCTGGTATCGGAACCTAGACTTGGGCAAGCTCGTCGCCCAGCGCGACGACTCGGAAGAGGAGCTGCAGGCCGTGGAGGACGAGTTGCGCATGAGGGCCAGCGACATCGCCTCATATGCCGCCTGGGACGAGCTCAACTTGGAGCGGGACGAAGACGACAATGTGGTCCCTGAGGTCTTTCCCCGTCTTCAGCCGTATGTTGCCGATGGCAGCTCCGACGAGGCGACCCTTGAGAAGGAAGACGCTGACTCCAGCAGCGAAGCTTACGCCGACTCCGCTATGGATGGAGCCGAAAGCCCTCGCAGAGGAGACGGTGCCGCCACCTCAGGAGCAGCCAACGATGGTGAAGCCACCACTTCAGGAGCTGCAACCGGGGCAACAGACGAGGCCGCCGCCCCTCAGCCGATACTCTTTTTGTTTTAGTTGTCTGCAATATTTTGTGAGTCCAACCGTTCCACCCACTGGGGGTGTGTAATGAACTTCGGCCATGGGCCAATGCTTTTGAATGTATGAATTCTGCATTAAATTCGTAATTCCATGCGTGCTGCTTTATGTCTTCATCTTTTGATTCCTGCTTGACTTCCTTTTTTTCCAACCCCTTTACTCCCTCTAGCATCTACCCTGCCAGCCCGCCAGCCGGGAGCCGGTCTGTGACTGGGTCAAGGCTTCTGCCTTTGGGAATATTGGACTTAGATTTTCTGAAGCCATCAAGACTTAAACACTTAAACACAAACGAGCACAGGCCGGCTAGAATAAGATCGCAAAAAAGGATCAAACCAAACCCGAGCCGGCAACCCTTTTTGTAGTTTGAACTTTTCGCGCAGCAAGCCTTACCTGGCGCCGCCTCGCTAGCCGGTTAGTCGGGAGCCGGTCTGTAGCTATTACGAGACGGCCAGGGTTTGACCCGGCGTACACTATATGTTCTTCTACACCTAAGATAATCGTTCGGGCCGGCTAGCAAGCCCCCGAGCCCGTTGGAGCCGGACCAAGGGACTCACAAAATAGTGAGGACTCTAGTTATGAATCCAAAAGAGGCACGCCTCAAGCCTCGGCTTGAAACACCCATTGTATTCATTGGAAATCCCGAAGAGGGAGAAAGATACATATGCGCATGCTCTTTCCATTTTTCTTACTTGCCTTCTAGCAATAGAACGGGCGAAGCAATGCCGCATTCCATGGACGCTACGTCTCCTGGCCGGAGTCGTCTCTCTTGCGCTTCCTTGGCTTCTGGGCATCGATCAGGTAGTATGCATTGTTATGCAATGCCCTGCTGATGATGAAGGGCCCCTCCCATGGGGATGAGAGCTTGTGCTGGCTGGCTGTTCGCTGGATTCTTCTGAGCACCAAGTCTCCCTCTCTGAAAGAGAGGGGCTTGATCTTCTTGCTGTGGTAGTACCTCAGCTTCTGTTGATAAATGGCCGTCTGGTTCAAGGCTAGGTCCCGTGCCTCCTCGAGCAAATCGACGCCGTCTTGTCTTGCCTCCTTCACTTCCATTTCTATGTATAGGGTGACCCGAGGTGAGTCGAACTCGACATGCGTAGGTATGATAGCCTCGGACCCATATACTAGAAAGAATGGGGTGAAGCCGGTTGACTGGTTGGGCGTGGTGCGGAGGCTCCACAGTACTGCCGGCAGCTCTTCAATCTAGTAGCCGACTGACCTGACGAGTGGTGCCACCAGTCTTGTCTTGATCCCGGCCAGGATTAGGTCGTTGGCCCTCTCCACCTGGCCATTAGACTGGGGGTGTGCCAGTGATGCCAAGTCGAGCCGGATGCCTACCTTGGAGCAGTAGAGTGCCAAAGCACCCTTGGCGAAGTTGGTGTCGTTGTCGGTGATGATGCTGTGGGGTACGCTGTATCGGATAGCGATGTCCATGATGAACTTGACGGTCGTGGGGCCGTCAAGCTTCTTGATGGGTCTAGCCTCGATCCAGTTGGTAAATTTATCGACGGCTACCAAGAGATAAGTCATGCCGCCTCGAGTGGTCTTGAATGGTCCCACCATGTAAAACCCCCAGATGGCAAAAGGCCATGACAAGGGGATGGTTTTGAGGGTCGAAGGTGGCATGTGGCTCTACGTGCCAAAGCGTTGGCAGCCCTCACATTTGTTGGCCATGTCCACGGCCTCCTCGAGGGCCGCGGGCCAGTAGAATCCATGGTAGAACGCCTTGGCCATCAGGGTTCTAGAGGCGACATGATGCCCGCACTCCCCCTGGTGAATGTCTCTGAGGATCTCCTCTCCCTTTTCAGATTCGACGCAGTGTTGGAACACGCCAGTCACGCTACGCCGAACCAGCTCGCGATTGATGATGCCGTAGGCTGCAGATCATCGCTGGATCTACCTTGCCTCCGCCTCCTCTTGAGGGAACTCGCCGCGAAGAAGGAAGGCCAAGATAGCTTGAGCCCACGACGGAGCCGACACAAGGACTGGCTCCGTCTCGACCTGAGTGTTAGGGGCTTCTGTGGCCCCCGCGCTTGATGAAGGAGTCACAGGCTCGAGACTCTCTGTCTCTAATGCCGTCGTGGCAGCCAGTTCGCCATCTACCTCCATGACGTCAACCCACTGGGTATTGATGACCCACAATTATAGGGGATCAATCGTAGTGCTTTTGATAAGTAAGAGTGTCGAACCCAACGAGGAGCAGAAGGATCTGACAAGTGGTTTTCAGCAAGGTAAAATCTGCACGCACTGAAATTATCGGTAACAAGTGATTGTGTGGTGAGATGATTCGTAGCAAGCAACAAGTAACAAAAGTAGCAACGGTGCAGCAAAGTGGCCCAATCCCTTTTGTAGCAAGGGACAAGCGTGGACAAAGTCTTATAGGAGGAAAAACGCTCCCGAGGACACACGGGAATTTCTGTCATGCTAGTTTTCATCATGTTCATATGATTCACGTTCGTTACTTTGATAATTTGATATGTGGGTGGACCGGCGCTTGGGTACTGCCCTTACTTGGACAAGCATCCCACTTATGATTAACACCTCTCGCAAGCATCCGCAACTACGAAAGAAGAATTAAGACAAAGTCTAACCATAGCATTAAACTAGTGGATCCAAATCAGCCCCTTGCGAAGCAACACATAAACTAGGGTTTAAGCTTCTATCACTCTAGCAACCCATCATCTACTTACTACTTCCCAATGCCTTCCTCTAGGTCCAAATAATGGTGAAGTGTTATGTAGTCGACGTTCACATAACACCACTAGAGCAAAACAACATACAATACATCAAATTACCGAACGAATACCAAATTCACATGACTACTATTAGCATGACTCATCCCATGTCCCCAGGAACAAAAGTAACTACTCACAAAGCATAATCATATTCATGACCAGAGAGGTAATGACTAGCATCAAGGATCTGAACATAAACTCTTCCACCAAACAATCCAACTAGCATCAACTACAAAGAGTAATCAACACTACTAGCAACCTCACAAGTACCAATCGGAGTCGCAAGATGGAGATTGGTTACAAGTGATGAACTAGGGTTTGGAGATGAGATGGTGCTGATGAAGATGTTGATGGTGACGAGTCCCCTCCGATGAGAGGAGTGTTGGTGATGACGATGGCGACGATTTCCCCCTCCGGGAGGGAAGTTTCCCCGGCAGGGTCGTCCTGCCGGAGCTCTAGATTGGTTCTGCTCAAGTTCTGCCTAGTGGCGGCGGCGAATCCACGAAAAAGCTCCTCCCCAATTATTTCCTAGACAAAACCCTTCATATAGCAAAAGAGGGGGGGGGGGGCAAGTGGGCCTACAGGGTGCCCACAAGCACTCATGGCGCGGCCTGGGGGGGTGGCCGCGCCGTGCAGGCTTGTGGCCACCTGCACGCCCCCCTCTGGCACTTCTTCGACCCAGTGTTTTTGATAAATCGGGAAAAAATCCTCGTTGATTTTTACGGCGTTTGGAGTTGCGCAGAATAGGTATCTCAAACTTGCTCCACTTTCTGGCTAGAATTCCAATTGCCGGTATTCTCCCTCTTCATGTAAACCTTGCAAAATAGGAGAGAAAAGGCATAAGAATTGTACCGTGAGGTGAAATAACAGCCTAAGAAGCGATAAATATTGCTTCCCTTCCCCGGCAACGACGCCAGAAAAGAGCTGCTTCCAGTTGCTCAACAATTAGCAATTGTCTTGCAATGGCCCACCAGCGTGTGGGATCGCGGCAGTTTTCGAGGGTAGAGTATTCAACCCAAATTTGTTGGTTCGACATGATGGGAGTGAAAGGATATTCTCCAGTATTAGCAGTTGAGTTGTCGGCTCAACCACACATGAAAGATTAGTATCTGCAAGGAGGGTATAAGCAGCAAAGGTAGTATGATAGCGACGGTGCTAGGAAATAATCTGTTGACGTCAGATTATTCCTAACTGAAGTATCAATGGTGCCAGAAAAGTATTGTAGCAGGTAGTAGCAGTGTAACGAGTAACAACAGTGGCAAGGAACAACAATAGTGACAGTAGTAGCAAGTAGCAGCAGTAGCAAGTAACAGCAGTAGCAAGTAACAGTAGTAGCAACAGTAGTGACAGCGACATCATGACAAAGCAAGTAACACTAGCAGCAACAATAGTAACAGCAGCAGAGCAAAGCAAGTAACATCAGTAGTGGGACAAACTCGTAGGCAATGGATCGGTGATTTGTTGGATGACATTCGTCATGCAACAGTTATAACACGGAGAGATATGTGGCTAGCTTCCGTTCGTCAATGTGATGTAGGCATGCATTCCGTGTGTAGTCATACGTGCTTAGGGAAAAGAACTTGCATGACATATATTGTCCATCCCTCCCGTGGAAGCGGGGTCCAAATGGATACTACGGGATATTAAGGTTCTCCTTTTAATAAAGAACCGGACCAACGCATTAGCACTTGGTGAACACATGAACTCCTCAAACTATGGTCATCACCGGGAGTGGTTCCGGTTATTGTCATTCCGGGGTTGCCGGATCATAACACATAGTAGGTAACTACAACTTGCAAGATTGGATCTAAAACACACATATATTGGTGACAACATAATAATTTCAGATCTGAATTCATGGCACTCGGGCCCTAGTGACAAGCATTAAGCATGGCAAAGTAGTAGCAACATCAATCTCAGAACATAGTGGATACTAGGGATCAATCCCCGTCAAAACTAACTCGATTACATGATAGATCTCATCCTACTCATCACCGCCCAGCGAGCCTACGAATAGATTACTCACGAACGATGAAGAGCTTCATGGAATTGGAGAGGGAAGAAGGTTGATGATGACGATGGCGACGATCTCCTTGATCCGGAGCCCAAAACGGACTCCAGATCTACCCTCCAGGGCAAGAACGGGATGTGGCGGCGCCTCTGGATCCTGAAACGCGATGAACTCTTCTCTCTTGATTTTTTCCGGGACAAAAGGGCATAAATAGCGCTGGAATTGGGGGTGGCAGAGCCACATGGGCCCCACAAGCCTGGTAGCCGCGGCCAGGGGGGAGGCCGCGGCTACAAGGCTTGTGGCCCACTGGCCCGTCCCCTCCGGTGGATCTTTGCGCAGGTATTTTTCATATTTTCGAGAAATATTTTCCGTAAATTTTCAAGATATTCTGAGAACTTTTATTTCTGCACAAAAACAACACCATGGAAATTCTGCTGAAAACAGTGTTAGTCCGGGTTAGTTCCATTCAAATCATGCAAATTAGAGTCCAAAACAAGGGCAAAAGAGTTTGGAAAAGTAGATACGATGGAGACGTATCAACTCCCCCAAGCTTAAAACCTTGCTTGTCCTCAAGCAACTCAGTTGACAAACTGAAAGAGAAAGAAAAAACTTTGACAAAATCTATTTGATCTTGTTGTTGCAACTATGTCTAACTCATAACCAGAATTTCAGCAAGATCACAAGTTAAGCACATAAGCAAGTGACACAAAGGTCTGAGGGTAAACTAATATCAATGGCATAATCAGCTAGCGAGCAAATAATAATGAGTTTCAGATACCAACAATTCAATCAAAACAAGCATGAAGCAATATGAATAGGTGGTATCTCGCTAGCTCTTTCTGAGACCGCAAAACATAAATGCAGAGCACTTTCAAAGACCAAGGGCTGACTAAACATTGTAATTGATAGCAACGAAGATCCAGTCATAGTCATACTCAATATCAATCAAAAGCAAAGCATAAAAATGTCAGAGGTGCTCTCCAATTGGTGCTTATATAAGAAGAGGATGACTCAATAGGAAAATAAATAGACAGGCCCTTCGCAGAGAGAAGCATTGATTTGCAAAGGTGCCAGAGCTCAAGCTTTGAAAACAGATATAATAATTTTGGGTGGCACGCTTTCATTGTCAACGCAATGACCAAGAGTTCTCAATATCTTCCATGCTACTCATGCTATAGGCGGTTCCCAAACAGAAAAGTAAAGTTTTAACTCCCCCACCACCAATCAATCACACTCCATGGCTAGCCGAATCCTCGGGTACCGTCCATACTAACATCAATCCGGGGGAGTCTTGTTTTATAGTTATGTTTTCGATTTAAGCGTGGAACTGGGCATTCCAATTACCGGCCCCTTTCTCGGGAATGACAGTGAATAAACACATGTCGAGGATAACACGCCTAACATGGAATATACCAATAGCCCCCTGTCACCACATGAGCGGTTCGGGCATGCAAAACAGATTATTTCTTGAAGGTTTAGAGAATGGCACATGCAAATTTACTTGGAACGGCAGGTAGATACCGCAAATAGGTAGGCATGGTGGAATCTCATGGAAAAACTTTTGGGTTTATGGAAGTGAATGCACAAGCAGTATTCCGCTTAGTACAAGGGAAGGCTAGCAAAAGACTGGGAAGCGACCAACTAGAGAGCGACAACAGTCATCAAGATGCAATGAGTTTGACTAATATTGAGTGCAAGCATGAGCAGGATACAAATCACCATGAACACGAACATCATAGAGGCTATGTTGATTTTGTTTCAACTACATGCATGAAGATGCACCAAGTCAAGCCACTTGAATCATTCAAAGGAGAATACCATCCTATCATACTACATCATAGTCATCTCAAAATCTATGTTGGCATTCAAGACAAACCATTATAAGCTCCTAGTTAATTAAGCATGGCATTAGAAACTATGATATCTAAGTTGTCATTGCAAACATGGTTCTCTCTCAACAAAGATGAATCTGGGACGACAAGCTAGTCATATTTACAAAAACAAAATAGATAGAGTTCATACTAGCTTTTCCAGTCTCAATCACTTCATCATATATAATCATTATTGCCTTTCACTTGCACGACCGAACGATGTGAACAATAATAAGAGTGCTCGTGCATTGGACTAAGCTGAATCTGCAGGAAAACACAAAGGAGAAAACAAAGTAATATGGCTCTTTAACAAATGAACAGGTATGCATGCGAGAGCCACTAAACATTGTAACCATGGTCTTCCACCTCGACTCAAAGAAAAAGAAAACTATTTACACGGGAAAGCTCCCAACAAGCAAAAGAAGAAAGGAAAATCTTTTTGTGTTTTCTCAAAAGGACACAAAACAAGAAAACAAGAAAACGAAAATAAACTAGCATGGATAATATAGTGGCAAAGTGTAAACACCGACTAACAAAGTGAAAGCATAAGCATGAATGTAAAGTTGGTGTAAACACGTACTCCCCCAAGCTTATGCTTTTGGCCTAGCTTGGTCTACTCCCAAGGCTGGTCCGTGTGATACCCAAAATCATAATGTGGGTTGTACGGGAGCGCTGCAGCCACTGCCTAAATAGCTGCCTCACGGAGACGAGCAGCCGTCGCCTCCCTCTCATACTCCTCTGCCTCTCCTATGGTTATGTAATATCTCTGTTTTACCTAAAAGTCAAAGAAGGCAGGAGCAGGAAGGGTAATATGGAAAACACGCTGCCGGTTAAATATCAATCGGTATAGGAGGGATTCATCATCCCTCTCAAGGAACTGGTAGCGTGTTATAGCGACGCGGTCAAGGAAAGATGTATGGAGCAGGGAATCTCCTGCGCGGATGGGTACTCCAAGAAAATTTGCTATGCGAGTGGCATAGATCCCGCCAAAGAAATCCCCATCAATGGCATTATTATTCAGCCTCCTTGCTATTATAGCTCCCATGTTGAAGCTCCTGTCACTTGTTACTGCGCTCTTAAGGATACTAAGGTCAGACGAGCATAGGTGACAATTTTCAACCTTGTCGTTAATGCATCTACCTACGAAGAGGGCAAAGTAGTGCAAGGCAGGGAAATGAATGCTTCCTATGGTAGCTTCCGTGATGTCTCTAGTTTCTCCAACAGTTATACTAGAGACAAAATATCTAACCGAAGACTTAGCAGGATCATTAAGACTACCCCGTTGAGTATCTTGCAAATCCTATTGAAATCCTCCAAATCCATGGTGTCGGATTTATCATACAGATCGAACAGTATGGATGAGTCACGGCCAACTGAAAATTTAAATCTACGCACAAAAGAGGTAGTGAGCATAGCATATTGTTTACATTTATCTGAGAGGAATTCTTCTAACCCGGCATTGCGGACAAGTGTATCAAACTCATCCTTGAAGCCTGCTTCGATCATGAACTCATCGGAAGGCCATTCACATGGTTGTACCGGTGCGTCCCTTAGTTGATAAGGATCAGGCTCCCGAATAGAAAGACGGGGACCCTTCTTACTTGAGGAACCACCATGAAACTTCCTCCTGAATATAATTTCCTTTTGCTGAAATTTTTGAAGTTCAAGAGAAAAGTGAATAAAGACCAACCACACCTTGTAGCAACTACTCCTACTAGTGCCTAGAGACCGTATCACACGCTAAAACTAGTTGGGACTAGCTAAAATCAACATTTCAAGCTCAAGAACAGGGTCACCAAGGTAGCAAGAATACACGAAGGATAAAGCACTAGAGTAGAAACTAATTGGACCAATGGATGAGTCACTTACCAAGGAGTAATTTCCCCAAAATGGTTCGGAGAATGGTGCTTTGAGCAAGAAGATCGAAAATCACAGTCAAATGAGCAAGAACACGGGTTTGAGCTGCGAAATGATTTTTTGTGGAGGTAGAAGAAGAGGATGGGAGCTGGAATGAGTGGAGGGGGTCCCTGTGGGCCCCACAAGCTTGGTAGCCGCGGCCAGGGGGGAGGCGCGGCTACAGGGCTTGTGGCCCACTGGTGTGGCCCCCAGGCCAGCTCTCAGTGCCAGTATTTTTCAAAAAATCCAGAAAAAATCATATTTGATTTTCAGGACCATCGGAGAACTTCTATTTTCGGGGTACTTTTCTCCGGGATGCTAAAACAGAAAACAAGGAAAACTAAACTAAATCTATCATTATTCTTCTAAGCAACAGAAAGTGAAAGCTTAAAACAGAGGTATATGACTCTTTGGTTCATCCATTCCATGGTCATCGAAAGAAATCTGTCAATGGGGTTGATCAAATCCTCATGACAAAACTTTTTCAAATCGCAAAAGGAAACGGAGAATTGTCGAATAGCCACTAAGTCATCTCAATGGGGACATGAATCTCCCAAACAAGCAAATCATACTTCATATTAACACGAGGAATAGGGCATTCAAAGCTCCCAATAAGAATCGATGAAGTTTTTTTCGATAGCATTGATGCAATGTACTTGATATCGTTTCTTCAGAAAGTGCATTGTATGCTCATTACCGTTGACATGGAAGGTGACATTGCCTTTGCTACAATCTATAACAGCCCTTGCGGTGTTTAAGAATGGTCTTCCAAGAATGATCGCCATGGCATCATCCTCGGGAATATCCAGGATAACAAAGTCCGTCAAGATAGTGGTGTTAGCAACCACAATAGGCACATCCTCGCAAATGCCGACACGGAAAGCAGTTGATTTGTCGGCCATTTGTAGAGAAATTTCAGTGGGTGTCAACTTACCGAGTTCAAGTCTACGATAAAGAGAAAGAGAGGCATAACACTAATGCCAGCTCCAAGGTCACATAAGGCAGTTATTACGTAGTTTCCTTTAATGGAGCAAGGTATAGTGGGCACTCCGGGATCACCAAGTTTCTTAGGAGTTCCACCTTTGAAAGTGTAATTGGCGAGCATGGTGGAGATCTCAAGATCTGGTATCTTCCGTTTATTAGTCACGATATCTTTCATGTACTTGGCATATGGAGACATTTTGAGCATATCAATTAACCGCATCTGCAGAAAGACGGGTCTCAACATTTCAATAAAGCGCTCAAAATCCTCATCATCCTTTTTCTTGGATGGCTTAGGAGGAAAGGGCATGGGTCTCTGAACCCATGGCTCCCTTTCTTTACCATGCTTCGTAGCAGTGAAGTCATTCTTATCGTATCTCTTAGGTTGTGGGTTATCAGGATTAACCGTAGGTTCAATCTCCACATCCTTATCATTGCTAGGTTGAGCATTGTTATGAACATCGCTGTCCATATTGTCACCAGGTTCATGTTCATCACCAGATTGTGTTTCTGCATCAGACGCAGAAATATCATTTGGTTCTTCAGGTGTGACAGTATTTGGTGAACTGACATGTAGGTCTCTATCATCCTTCTTCTTATTCTTAGGATGACTGGGTGTATCAGCATTAATTCCTTGAGAATCTTGATCAATTCTCTTAGGATGGCCTTCAGGATACAAAGGTTCCTGAGTCATTTTGCCTCCTCTTGTAATGACTCTCACAGAGTTGTCATTTAATTCATTGAGCAAGTCATTCTGAGCTTTAAGTACTTCTTCTACCTGAGTAGTAATCATAGAGGCATGTTTACTCAGAAGCTTCAGATCATTGACATTTCTGTCTACACAAGCACTTAAATGACTAAGCATACGAGTACTTTGTTCCAATTGTCTGCTAACATAATCATTTAAACTCTGTTGTTTGGCAACAAAGTTGTCAAATTCATCAAAGCATAGGCTAGCAGGTTTGTCAAAAGGAATATCACACTCATTGAATCTATGTAGAGAATTCACCTCTACTACTTGTATCGGGTTATCGAGACCATGGATCTCTTCGATAGGCGGTAGATTTTTGACTTCTTCAGATCTAATGCCTTTCTCTTGCATAGATTTCTTGGCTTCTTGCATATCTTCGGGACTGAGGAATAGAATACCTCTTTTCTTAGGAGTTGGCTTAGGAGGTGGTTCGGGAATAGTCCAAGCATTATCGTTGATGAAGATGTCATTCAGTAGAATCCCAGCTTGTTCTATAGTTCGTTCCCTAAAAACACAACCGGCACAACTATCTAGGTGGTCTCGAGAAGCATCGGTAAGTCCGTTATAGAAGATATCAAGTATCTCATTCTTCTTAAGAGGGTGATCAGGCAAAGCATTCTGTAGCTGGATCAGCCTCCCCCAAGCTTGTGGGAGACTCTCTTCTTGGAGTTGAGCAAAGTTGTATATTTCCTGCAAGGCAGCTTGCTTCTTATGGGCTGGGAAATATTTCTCACAGAAGTAATAGACCATATCCTGGGGACTACTCACACATCGAGGAGCAAGAGAAGTGAACCAAGCTTTAGCCTCATCCTTTAGAGAGAAAGGAAACAACTTAAGGATATAGTAGTAGCGGATCTTCTCCTCACTAGTGAAAAGGGTGGCTATATCGTGTAGTTTGGTAAGATGGGCTACGACCGTCTCAGACTCATAACCGTGGAAAGGATCAGATTCAACTAGAGAGATTATCTCAGGGTCGACAGAGAATTCATAATCCTCATCGGTGACAAAGATAGGTGAAATGGCAAACTTCAGGTCGTATTTCATCCTAGCTTTCAGAGATTTGTCCTTCCACTTGAGAAGTAATTTCTCAGCGTCATAGGCATCCTTACACGCAAGAAAATCCTCTGCTATCTCTCCCTCCATAACGTAACCCTCAGGTATATCAGGCAATTCACATCTAGGAGAGCTAGATCTAGCAGGAGCAATAGCAGGTTCTATCTCAATAGTATCGGCAGTTTCAGAAGCATCACGAGCATTGGCAGTAACTCTAGCAATATGAGCATCAAGGAATACCCCTAGTGGCATATCAGGCGAAGTAGTATCTCTAGCAGTATCAAGCATAGCATCATCAAGCATAGTAGCATCTCTAGCATCATCAGACAAGGTAGTATCAAGCATAACATCATGGATAGCAGTATCAGGCATAGCATCATCAAGCATAGTAGCATCTCTAGCATCATCAGGCAAGGCAGTATCAAGCATAACATCATGGATAGTAGTATCAGGCATAGCATCTCTAGCAGTATCAGGCATAGCAGCATCATAAGCATCATCAAGCACAGTAGGATCTCTAGCATCATCTAGCACAGGCGACATATCAAGATTTCTAGCAGGAGGTGGTGTCACAAACTTACTCATAACTGAAGGTGAATCAAGTGCAGAGCTAGATGGCAGTTCCTTACCTCCCCTCGTAGTTGAGGGCAAGGCTTTGGTTCTTGGATCTTTCAGATTCTTCATAGTGATCAGCAGATATAAATCCCAAGTGACTCAGAGAATATAGCTATCCTCCCCGGCAAGGGCGCCAGAAAAATGCTGCTTCCCTTCCCCGGCAACGGCGCCAGAAAAGAGCTTCTTCCAGTTGCTCAACAATTAGCAATTGTCTTGCAATGGCCCACCAGCGTGTGGGATCGCGGCAGTTTTCGAGGGTAGAGTATTCAACCCAAATTTGTTGGTTCGACACGATCGGAGTGAAAGGATATTCTCCAGTATTAGCAGTTGAGTTGTCGGCTCACCCACACCTGAAAGATTAGTATCTGCAAGCAGGGTATAAGCAACAAAGGTAGTATGATAGCAACAGTGCTAGGAAAGAATCTGTTGACGGCAGATTATTCCTAACTAAAGTATCAATGGCGCCAGAAAAGTATTGTAGCACGTAGTAGCAGTGTAACGGCTAACAGTAGTGGCAAGGAACAATAATAATGACAGCAATATCAAGTAGCAGCAGTAGCAAGTAACATCAGTAGCAAGTAACAGTAGTAGCAACAGTAGTGGTAGCAGCAGCAGGACAAAGCAAGTAACAGTAGCAGCAACAATAGTAACAACAGCAGAGCAAAGCAAGTAACAACAGCAGTGGGACAAACTCGTAGGCAATGGATCGGTGATTTGTTGGATGACATTCATCATGCAACAGTTATAACACGGAGAGATATGTGGCTAGCTCCCGTTCGTCAATGTGATGTAGGCATGCATTCCGTGTGTAGTCATACGTGCTTAGGGAAAAGAACTTGCATGACATCTATTGTCCATCCCTCCCGCGGCAGCGGGATCCAAATGGATACAACGGGATATTAAGGGTCTTCTTTTAATAAAGAACCGGACCAACGCATTAGCACTTGGTGAACACATGAACTCCTCAAACTATGGTCATCACCGGGAGTGGTTCCGATTATTGTCACTCCAGGGTTGCCAGATCATAACACATAGTAGGTAACTACAACTTGCAAGATCGGATCTAAAACACACATATATTGGTGACAACATAAAAATTTCAGATCTGAATTCATGGCACCTGGGCCCTAGTGACAAGCATTAAGCATGGCAAAGTAGGAGCAACATTAATCTCAGAACATAGTGGATACTAGGGATCCATCCCCGTCAAAACTAACTCGATTACATGATAGACTTATCCTACTCATCACCGCCCAGCGAGCCTATGAATAGATTACTCACGAACGATGAAGAGCTTCATGGAATTGGAGAGGGAAGAAGGTTGATGATGACGATGGCGACGATCTCCTTGATCCGGAGCCCAAAACGGACTCCAGATCTACCCTCCAGGGCAAGAACGGGATGTGGCGGCGCCTGTGGATCGTGAAACGCGATGAACTCTTCTCTCTTGATTTTTTCCGGGACGAAAGGGAATAAATAGCGTTGGAATTGGGGGCGGCAGAGCAACGCGGGCCCCACAAGCCTGGTAGCCGCGGCCAGGGGGAGGCCGCGGCTACAAGGCTTGTGGCCCACTGGCCCGTCCCCTCCGGTGGATCTTTGCGCAGGTATTTTTCATATTTTCCAGAAATATTCTCCGTAAGTTTTCAGGACGTTCCGAGAACTTCCATTTCTGCACAAAAACAACATCATGGCAATTCTGCTGAAAACAACATCAGTCCGGGTTAGTTCCATTCAAATCATGCAAATTAGAGTCCAAAACAAGGGCAAAAGAGTTTGGAAAAGTAGATACGATGGAGACGTATCAAATATCAACATGAAAACATGATGCAAAATGGACGTATCAGGTATCGAGACGACATGCTTCGAGGCTTGGCGGAGCCGGATTTGTTGTTGTAGCCGGTGAAGTATTCGTATCCGGTGAAGTGGTTGTAGCCGGTGCCGCAATTGGAGTGAGCAGAGTCAGTGCAGCCGACACAGGAGCTGTTGCCAGCGAAGCTGGCGTAGCCGACGGCGCTTGCAACGAGGGATCAGCCGACACAAAAATTGATGCCGACTCTGGAGACGATTTGATTAACGGCTTGTGCAGCTGTTCGAGGGAGACGCCGGCTGGAATAGCTTGTCTTGTAGAGCCAATCTTGGCTAATGTATCAGCCGCCTCGTTGTCCACTCCGGGAACGTGGTGAAACTCGCAATCCTCGAAAGGGTCGCTGAGCTGCTGGATGAGGAAGCGGTAGCTCGCCATGTTCGCGTCCCTGGCGTCCCATTCACCAGAGACTTGCTGCACCACGAGGTCCGAGTCGCCGAAGCAAAGGAACCGCCAGATGCCAATCTCCTTGGCAAACCGGAGGCCATGAGCGAGCGCTTCGTACTCGGCGACGTTGTTGGAGGCGGTGAAGTGAATCTGGAGAGCATACTTGAGCTGGTCTCCTTTCGGAGACGTCAAGACAATGCCGGCTCCCAGACCGCTTCACATCTTTGAGCCATCGAAGTGCATCCGCCAATGAGTGGAATCTGGAGGGGGTGGCTCAAACTGGGTTTCAGCCCAGTCAACAAGGAAGTCGGCCACCACCTAAGACTTGATGGCAGTGCGAGGCTCGTAGCGGATGTCGTGGTCAGCCATGGAGCTGGACCACTTGGCGATCCGGCCAGTCGTGTCACGGTTTCCCATGATTTTTGAAAGTGGAGCAGTGCTCACCACAGTGATGGCATGCTCTTGGAAGTATTGCTTCAAATTCTTTGCGTCAAGGTAAACACCATAACTGTGGTAGTGGGGATAGTTTTTCTTGGAGGCGGACAAGACCTCGCTGAGGTAGTAGATAGGGTGTTGCACCAACTGTACCTTGCCCTCCTCCTTGCGCTCAACTAACAGAACTACACTAACCACGCGAGTGGTCGCTGCAATGTATATGAGAATGGGTTCCCTTTAAGCCGGTGCTGCCAAGATTGGCAGGCTTGAGATGACCCGCTTGAGGTCGCGGAAGGCTTCGTCCGCCTGGTCGTTCCACTCGAACTTGGTTGTCTTCTTCATGAGCTGATAGAGTGGAAGGTCCTCCTCGCCGAGCCGGCTAATAAACCGGCTAAGGGACGCCAGGCAGCCGGCGAACTTCTGGACGTCTAGGATTCAAGCCGGCTTCACCATCCGCTCGATGGTGCCGATTTTTTTGGGGTTCGCTTCGATGCCACGAGCGGACACGAAGAACCCCAAGAGCTTGCCGCCTGGAACACCAAAGACGCACTTCTCCGGATTGAGCCGGATCTTGTATTCGCATAGGTTGGCGAACGTCTCCTGCAAGTCGTCGAGGAGGCTGAAGTGCTGCTTGGTCTTGACGACGATATCATCCACATAGACGTGGATGTTTCTGCCAATCTGTGGCAGTAGGCACTGTTGCATGCAGCGCTGGAGTCGCACCAACGTTCTTTAGTCCGAACGTCATGATGGTGTAGTAGTAGGCCCCGAAGGGCGTGATGAAGGAGGTCTTCAGGCGATCAGCTGGATCTAGCTTGATTTGATGGTAGCCTGAATACGCATCGAGAAATGACAACAGTTCGCAGCCGGTTGTGGAGTCCATCACTTGATCTATCCGGGGCAAGGCGAAAGGGTCTTTTGGGCATGCCTTATTCAGGCTTGTGTATCGATACACATTCGCCAGGTGTTGTTCTTCTTCAGCACCAGGACTGGATTGGCTAACCAGTCCGGGTGGAAAACCTCCATGATGAAGCCGGCTGCAAGGAGCCGGGCAATCTCTTCTCCGATTGTGCGCCGCTTCCCCTCGGCGAAGCGGCGCAAAGGTTGTTTCACCGACTTTGCGTCCGGTCGCACGTGAAGTTTGTGCTCGGCGTACTTCCTTGGAACACCAGGCATGTCTTTGGGGGACCATGCAAAGATGTCCCGATTCTCACGAGGAAGTCGATGAGCTCGCCTTCCTATTTAGGGCTGAGGCCAGCCCCGATGGTGACGCACTGCTTGGGGTTCGTAGGGTCGAGTGGCACCTTCTTGGTTTCTTTAGCCGGCTTGAAGGAGCCTTCGCCGGCCGACTGGGATGGAGGAGTAGGGATCGCCGGCTGCTCGGTAGCCTAAGCCACGAGCCGATCAATCTGCCTTTTCTCCTCAACAATCAGCATGGCGTCGGCCAGGCGACTGCTATCCTGTGCACACTCGAGTGACTTCTTGTAGTCGCCAGCAATGGTGATGATGCCCTTTGGACCCGGCATCTTCATCTTCAGGTAGGCGTAGTGGGGGATAGCCATGAATTTGGCCAGAGACGGTCTGCCCAGCAGCGCGTGATACGGGCTGCTGAGATCCACCACCTCGAACCATATGGACTCACGTTGGAAGTAAGCCTTGTCACCGAAAAGGACGTCGAGCTGGATTTTGCTGATCGGTGAGCAGGACTGTCCCGACGTGATGCCGTGGAAGACAGTGCTGGTCGGCAAGACGTCCTTCTCCTTGAGCCCGAGCTTGAGGAGGGTGTCGAGGTAGAGGATGTTGATGCTGCTGCCGCCGTCGACCAACACCCGGGAGAACCGCCAGGTGAGCCTGTGGGAGGCGAAGGTAGGGTCGAGGACGAGCGCGTATGAGCCAGGGTTTGACATCACCGCAGGATGGTCGACTCAGATCCATGTGATGGGCTTTTCAGACCAATGCGTGTATTGGGGAACCGGGGGACCGTGGCATTCACCTCACGCTGGCGCTGGCGCTGGCTGTGCTTGTCATCGCCTTCACTGGTGAATATGACGAATGCTCCATCTTGATGGGGGTAGTCGTCGTGGAGACGGCCGTCGTTGTGAGGAGGCGGTGGTGGAGCCGGAGCTGGACCGGGAGCCGGAGCATGAGGCACCACAAGTGCGCCTGGGGTAGCCGACAGACCCTCCTCTTGCGACAGTCGTCGTGGAAAGCTGCACTATCGAAGGGTATGGGTAGAGGGCTTCGCCCCACAGTGCATCTTGCATGGCGCGTCAAGCATCTGCTCAAAGGACTGCTCGGGTTGCCCGTCGTTCTTGCCGGTCTGCCTCCGTTATGAGCCAGCCTGAGTAGCCCGCGCTTCTCCCTCCACGTTGGCTACCAGCTTGTTTTTGGAGCACGAATCGAGTTGATCCGCCTTGCGCTTGTTGTTGTTCTGGCCGCCTCGATTGTCACCAGACGGCTTAGGAGTAGTCGGCGTAGGAACAACTTTGTCCGAGGCAGTCACCTTGACCCGCATCGCGGTGTCGGCCATGGCATACTTGTCCGCCTTGGCCATGACCACCGCCAGAGAGGTGGGCTCGGAGCACATGAGCTTGTGCTTGAGGAGGGTGCCGTCTCGGTAGCTGTTGATGAAGTACTGGATGGCCTGTACCTCATGTACTCCCTTGCAGGAGTTGCGATGCTCCGTCCAGCGCGTGACATAGTCTCGAAGGGGTTCATCGGGCCTCTGGACGCACATGGCCAGCTCGCGAGGCCGACCAGGGCGCTTGTAGGTGCCGGTGAAGTTGCAGACGAATACCTCCTCGAAATCAACCCATGAGTTGACGCTGCCGGCTGGAAGGCTATTAAGCCACGTCCGAGCCTAGCCGGCCAACATGAGTGGCACGTAGCGGACGGCTACGCGCTTGTTGCCCGTCGCGATGCCAACGACGATGGTGTAGTCGATCAGCCAATCTTCTGGCTTGGCGGTGCCGTTGTACTTGGGAGTGTCCCGAGGCAGAGTGAAGCCTCGGGGAAACGGCTCCCGTCGGATCCGGGGGCCGAAGCACGCCGGACCGATGGGACCGTCCTCCTCCAGAAGAGCTGATTGTGCCAAGGCGTTGAGGCGCCTGCGGGCGTCGTGGTCGCCCTGGGGGACGTGAGCGCTGATCTGAGCCGCGATCGGAAGGGTGCCTTGTGTTCCGGTAGCATGGGTCCTCCCCGGATGAGGAACCTCATATACCGAGTCACCTCATCATCTCCGCGACGCCGGCTCGAAGTATGCTAGCTCTGGCACTGAGAACGCCTGAAGTTGCTGCCCTCGCCCTTCCGGCCGGAAGTGCGATGCGAGGAAGATCCTTCGGCTTGTTGATAACCGCTGGGGTTACAGCACGCTCCGGGATTGGGTCCTGGAGACTCCGATTGAGCTTGACTGGATTCTAGCCGTGTCAACTCGGCGGCGTCAAGGATATCCTTGACCCGCTTCTCCTGGAAGGCACGCTCCTCGCCCTCCAAGCTTGGCATTTCTGCCATGGCCGCCTGGGCCGCCCGTAAGTTGGCCGCAGGAGTCTCATAGATGGGCTGCTTGCCGCCTAGAATCTCGGCGATGACCCGGCCGTGACCGCGGACCGAGCCGAGCCGGCTAGGGGCCTCGGAAACCGGGGTGAGGCCATCATCCGGCTAGAGGCCTCGAGCCGGCAGAGTTATACTCGCGCTGCGTGGCCTCCATCCGGCGTTTAGCCGAGGCGATGGCAATGCCTTCCTCCAAGATCTGCCTGCAAGCCTCCTCCAGAGAGGCCCGCGCATTAGTGGGATTTGTGGAGGTGGCGATGGGCGTCCTCAAGCCGGTAAGCGTGGCCTGAAGAGTGTCGGCGAAGACAGCAACAGGCTCACCAGCGTCTGCTGACACCTTGCCATGGCTCGTGCTGGTGCCTGCGCCGATGACCATTGCCTCCACGACGTTGGAGATGGTGGCGACATGATACGGGGTAAAGAACCCCGCAGACGACGGAGGACCGTCGAAGACGAGTACGTTGCTGGGGTACACGTCGAATATAGGCATCTCAGCGATAGAGAGCCTACTGAAGCTGGCGCATAACGCCTCGACATCGAAGTCCTCGCCAAAGTAGCGAGAACTATCGCTGAGGCGCAAATGGCTAAAGAGAACGCTGAGGTTCTCCATAGCAACGATGACGACGCTTGGGAGCGACTCGTTGTCGGACTCCCCATCCGAATCTGCATGACGGACTGGGACGTCGATCATCATCGGTGAAACCTCACCGAAGGCAGGCTCCATGGGCATGTAGATCGGTCCGGACGCGATGCATCCGGCGGTGTAAGCGCGGGGCCCCGCCCAGCGCGTGAAGCTAGCCGATGCCACGGACGACCCCATGATGGGTGCCAAATGTCGGTGTTTACTCACAACATAAGCCATGGGTAGGCTAAAGATGGTGGGAACCGAAGTGGCACCAGAGGGTGCTGGGAATGAGGTTGGTACAAGCATGGAACGCACGATGTACCCAGGTTCAGGGCTCTCCGTAGAGATAACACCCCTAATCCTGCCGGTGTGTATGATGTATGAATGGGACTACAAAGTGCTCCTGGAGCTGTATTGCGGAGGAGGAAGAATGAGCTGCCGGCTCGCGTCTGCCTCTCCTATGTGGTTGGTGTGTGTGTTGAGTTGACCGACCCTCTGCATGGAGGGGGGCCAAGGGGTTTTATAGTCGAACCCACTGACCTATAATATGGGTACAAGGTACAAGAGTGGGACCCGGCTGGCAGCCTCGCCGGCTGACCAGGGGGCCACGGGGTCTTGTCTTGTCACTGGAGGGGCCTGCCGGCTGCGAGGTCCCGTCTCGCCGTGGGACCCGCCGGCTAGCCAATAAGGCTCTCGCGGAAGGTTGACGCAGGACACGTGTGCTACGTCCTGCATCGTCCAACGAGGATCGTCATGGGCAGGTAGTACGGCCGTCTCCACTGTTCCCACACCGAGTGTAGTAATGGAGTGGGAGTTTGACGGGCCGACACTGTGCAAGGTGATGGATCGGAGCCGGAGGAGGTTAGCGGCGTGGCCGCCAACGCTTGTACCTGCCGTGCACCCCGATACAGTACCTTTGCTGACGCGTAGCCACCTTTAACCGTAGGGTCTCGTCATGACCTACGGTCTGATGTGACTTGTGATCCCCTGCCGACTAGCCTGCTTGACTAGCCGACCTGGGTATGGCCGCCTTGCCCCTAGCCGGCTGGCTTGGCCTAGGCGGCCATGGAGAGGTAGCCGTCTGGTCGTTAGCCGGCAGGTGCTTCCTGACCGGCTAAAGAGTTGGCCGTCTCGCCCCCAGCCGACAGGTGCTTCCTAGCCGGCCAGGGGGACTTGGCCTTTGCAGAATGGTTCTCGCTGTTCCTTCTTGGCCGAAGGCAAAGGAGTAGGCTCGATGAGCCTACCCCGGGGTTATCCCCCCGACATCGAACCCGCGGGGTCTGCACACTTAAGGTTCGGTGATGTTTTAGTATTATTGAGTTATGTGTGTTTGGTAACCGAAAGTTGTTCGGAGTCCCAGATGAGATCCCGGACATCACGAGGAGATCCGAATGGTCTAGAGGTAAAGATTGATATGTAGGAAAGTGGGTTTGATCTCCGGAAAAGTTTTGGCCATTCCGGCAGTGTACCGGGAGTGAAGAATGGGTTCGGGGGGTCCACCAGGTGGGCCCACCCACCCCAAAGGGTCTCATGGGCTATGGGAGGACGTGGACCAACCCTTAGTGGGATGTCCGAAGCCTCCACTAAATACCAAGGCGGGTTGGAGGTCGGAAGGAAAGAAACCCGAAGGTGGAAAACATGGAAAGGGTTTCCAAGTGGAGAGGAGGAATCCTACTCCTAGTAGGATTGGAGTAGGACTCCTCCACCTCCTATTTCAGCCCAACCTTGAGGGTTTGAGGCTGCCTCCTCCCCTCCCCCCTCCTATATATACTAGAGGTTTTAGACGGAAAAGCTAACCCTACTTGGCACGTGCTCCCTCTACTTCTCTCTAGATCTGTTTCTCCTCTAGTCTATTTCGGCGGTGCTTAGGCAAAGCCTTGCTGGATTAGTTCACCACCACCACCACCATGCCGCCGTGCTGGAGAACTCATCTACCTCTCCTCCCCTCTTGCTGGATCAAGAAGGCGGGGATCGTCATCGAGCTGTACGTGTGCTGAACGCGGAGGTGCCATCCGTTCGGCACTAGATCGGGATGGATCGTGATGGGATCGTGGGACGGATCGTGATGAGATCGCGGGACGGGCTGCGATTTGGATCGCGAAGATGTTCCACTACATCAACTGCGTTATATACGCTCTCACTTAGCGATCTACATGGGTATGTAGATTCATTCTCCCCTCTCGTAGATGATCGTCACCATGGATAGGTATTGCGTGTGCGTAGGAATTTTTTTGTTTCCCATGCAACGTTCCCAAACGGTGGTATCAGAGCTAGGTTCATGCGTAGATGATTTCTCGAGTAGAACACAAAAGTTTTTGTGGGCGTTGATGTTCGACTTGCTTCCCTCCTTAGTCTTTTCTCGATTCGGGGTATTGTTGGATTGGAGCGGCCCGGACCAACCTTACTCGTACGCTTATGAGAGACCGGTTTCATCGACTAACATGCAACTTGTTGCATAAAGATGACTCGCGGTTGTATGTTTCTTCAACTTTAGTTGAATCTAATTTGGCCGAGGTGGTCCTTGGAGAAGGTTAAATAGCAATTTGCATATCACCACTGTGGCTTTGCGTAAGTAAGATCCGATCACACTAGATACCCATAGCAACCACGTAAAACATGCAACAAGAAATTAGAGGACGTCTAACTTGTTTTTGCAGGGTATGCATATGATGTGATATGGACAAAGACATGATGTGACATATTGGATGTATGAGATGATCATGTTGTAATAGTTAAATATCGACTTGCACGTCGATGCTATGACAACCGACACGAGCCATAGGGTTGTATTTACACTAACGTTTGTGCTTGGAGATGCGTTTACTATATTGCTAGGTAGTAGCGTTAGTAGCGATATCATAGATAGCACGACAACCTCGATGGAGGCACAACGATGGAGATCATGGTGTGGCGCCGGTGATGATGAAGATCATGCCGGTGCTTTGGTGATGGAGATCAAGAAGCACAAGATAATGGTCATATCATGTCACTTATGAATTGCATGTAATGTTAATCCTTTTATGGACGTTATTTTGCTTAGAACGACGGTAGCATTATAAGGTGATCCCTCACTAAAGTTTCAAGATAAAATTGTGTTCTCCCCAACTGTGCACCATTGCGCCAGTTCGTCGTTTCGAGACACCATGTGATGATCGGGTGTGATAGACTCAACGTTCAAATACAATGGGTGCAAAATAGTTGCACACGCGGAACACTCGGGTTAAACTTGACGAGCCTAGCATGTAAAAACATGGCCTCGGAACACAAGAGACCGAAAGGTAGATCATGAATCGTATAGTTGATATGATCAACATGGAGATGTTCACCACTGAAACTATACTGAACTCACGTGATGATTAGACTTGAGTTAGTGAATTTGGATCATGCGCCACTCGAATGACTAGAGGGATGTCTATTTGAGTGGGAATTATTAGTAATATGATTAGCTAAACTCAATTATCATGAACATAGTCAAAAGGTCTTTGCAAATTATGTTGTAGCTTGCGGTGTAGCTCTACTGTTTTTGATATGTTCCTAGAGAAAATTTAGTTGAAAGATGATAGTAGCAATTATGCGGACTGGGTCTGTAAACTGAGGATTGTCCTCATTGCTGCGCAGAAGGCTTATGTCCTTAATGCACCGCTCAGTGTGCTGAACCTCGAGCTTCGTCTGTGGATGTTGCGAACATCTGACATACACATTTTTGATGACTACGTGATAGTTTAGTGCGTAATACTTAACGGCTTAGAATTGAGGCGCCAAAGACGTTTTGAACGTCACAGAACATATGAGATGTTCCAAGAGATGAAATTGGGATTTCATGCTCGTGCCCTTGTTGAAAGGTATGAGACCTCTGACAAGATTCTTTGTCTACAAAGTAAGGGAGAAAAGCTCAATCGTTGAGCATGTGCTCATATTATTTGAGTGCTACAATCGCTTGAATCGAGTGGGAGTTAATCTTCCAGATGAGATAGTGATGGTTCTCCAAAGTCACTGACACCAAGCTACTAGAGCTTCGTGATGAACTATAACATATCAGGGGTAGACATGATGATCCTTGAGCTATTCGCGATGTTTGACACCGCGAAAGTAGAAATCAAAAGGAGCATCAATTGTTGATGGTTAGTAAAACCACTAGTTTCAAGAAGGGCAAGGGAAAGAAGGGATACTTTATGAAACGACAAACCAGTTGCTACTCTAGTGAAGGGACCCAAGGTTGAACCCAAACCCAATGCTAAGTGCTTCTCTAATGAGGGGAACAATCACTGAAGAAGAACTGCCCTAAATACTTGGTAGATGAGAAGGCGGACAAAGTCGACAAAAGTATATTGTATATACATGATATTGATGTGTACTTTACTAGTACTCCTAGTAGCACCAGGGTATTAGATACCGGTTTGGTTGCTAAGTGTTAGTAACTCCAAATAAAAGCTACGAAATAAACGGAGACTAGCTAATGGCGAGGTGACGATGTGTGTTGGAAGTGTTTCCAAGGTTGATGTGATCAAACATCACACACTCCGTCTGCCATCGGGATTAGTGTTAAGCCTAAATAATTGTTATTTGGTGTTTGTGTTGAGCATGAATATGATTAGATCGTGTTTATTGCAATACGATTATTCATTTAAAAAGAACAATGGTTATTCTATTTGCTTGAATAAATACCTTCAATGGTTTATTGAATCTCGATCGTAGTGGTACACTTGTTCATAATATTGATGCCAAAAGATACAAACTAGTAATGATAGTACCACTTACTTGTGGCACTGCCTCTTGAGTTATATTGGTATAAAATGCATGAAGGAGCTCCATGCTGATGGATCTTTGTACTCGCTCATTTTTGAAACGCTTGAGACATGCAAACCATGCCTATTGGTATAAACGCATGAAGAAACTCCATGCAGATGGATCATTTGGACTCACTTGATTTTGAATCACTTGAGACATGCAAATCATACCACATGGGCAAGATGACTGAAGGCCTCATTTTCCAGTGAGATGGAACAACAAAGTAACTTGTTGGAAGTAATACATTTTGATGTGTGCAGTCCAATGAGTGCTAAGGCACGCAGTGTATATCATTATGTTCTTACTTCACAGATGATTTGAGTAGATACTAGTATATTTACTTGATGAAACACAAGTTTGAATTATTGAAAGGTTCAAGTAATTTCAGAGTGAAGTTGAAGATCCTCGTGACAAGAGGATCAAATGTCTACGATCTGATCATAGAGATGAATATCTGGGTTGCGAGTTTGGTACACAATTAAGACAATGTGAAAATTGTTTCACAACTCGTGCCACCTGGAACACCATAGTGTGATGGTGTGTCCGAACGTCATAGCCACGCCCTATTGGATATGGTGCATACTATGATGTCTCTTATCGAATTACCACTATCGTTTTTGGGTTATGCATTAGAGACAATCACATTCACTTTAAATAGGGCAGCACGTAATTCCGTTGAGATGACACCGTATGAACTATGGTTTGGAGAAACCTAAGCTGTCGTTTATTAAAAGTTTGGGGCTGCGACGCTTATGTGAAAAAGTTTTAGCGTGATAAAGCTCGAACCAAAAGAGGATAAATGCATCTTCATAGGACACCCAAAACAGTTGGGTATATCTCATATCTCAGATCCGGAAGCAAAGTGTTTGTTTCTAGAACCGGGTCCTTTCTCGAGGAAAAGTTTCTCTTGAAAGAATTGAGTGGGAGGATGGTGGAAACTTGATGAGGTTATTGAACCGTCACATCAACCAGTGTGTAGGAGTGCGCAGGAAGTTGTTCTTGTGGCGCCTACACCAATTGAAGTGGAAGTTGATGATAGTGATCACGAAGCTTCGGATCAAGTTACTACAAACCTAGTAGGTCGACAAGGTCACGCACTGCTCCAGAGTGGTACGGTAACCCTATCTTAGAGGTCATCTTGTTGAACAACAATAAACCTACGAGCTATGGAGAAGCGATGGTGGGCCAGGATTTCGGCAAATGGCTGGAGGCCATGAAATCCGAGAGAGGACCCCTGTATGAAAACAAAGTGTAGACTTTGGAAGAACTACTTGATGGTCGTAAGACTATTAAGTACAGATGGATCTTTAAAAGGAAGACAAGCGATGATGGTGAATAGTCACCATTAAGAAAGCTCGACTTGTGAGAAAGATGTTTCCGACAAGTTCAAAGAGTTGACTATGATGAGACTTTCGCACTCGTAGCGATGCTAAAAGTCTGTTGGTATTATGTTAGCAGTTGCTGCATTATTTATGAAATATTGCACATAGGATGTCAAAACATTGTTTCCTCAACGGGTTCCTTGAGGAAAGGTTGTATGTGATACAAGCACAAGGTTTTGTTGATCCTAAGGATGCTAACAAGTATGCGAGATCCAGCGATCCTTCTGTGGACCGGTGCAAACATCTCGGAGTTGGAATATATGCTTTGATGGGATGATCAAACTTTTGGGTTTATACAAGGTTTATGAGAAACTTGTATTTCCGAAGAAGTGATCGGAAGTAATGTACAACTTATGGAAACATAAAGGGTTGATTGAAAGGAGTTTTTTAAAGGAAAACCTGGATAGAGCTACTAGAACATTGAGCATCAAGATCTATAGAGATAGACGCTTAATAGAACTTTCAATGAAATGCATGCCTTGACAAGTTTTCGAAGGAGTTCAAAATAGATCAGCAAAGAAGGAGTTCTTAGCTGTGTTCTAAGGTGTGAATTTGAGTACGACTCAAAGCCCGACCATGGCAGAAGAAAGAGAAAGGATGAAGGTCGTCCCCTAGGCGTTAGCCGTAGGCTCTAAAGTATGCCATGCTGTGTATCGCACGTGATTTGTGCCTTGCCATGAGTCTGTCAAGCGGTACAAAGAGTGATCCAGGATTGAATCACTGAACAACGGTTAAAGTTATCCTTAGTAACTAGTGGACTAAGGAATTTTTCTCGATTGTGGAGGTGATTAAAGAGTTCATCGTAAAGGGTTACGTCGATGCAAGCTTTGACACTAATCTGGATAACTGTGAGTAGTAAACCAGATTCGTATAGTGGAGCAGTCATTTGGAATAGTTCCAAATGGCGCATGGTAACAACATCTATAGGATGAAATAGAGATTTGTAAAGCACACACAGATCTGAAAGGTTCAGACCAATTGAGTTAAAACCTCTCTCACAAGCAACAAACGATCGAACCCCAGAACTGTATGGGTGTTAGATTCATTGGAATCACATAGTGATGTGAACTAGATTATTGACTCTAGTGTAAGTGGGAGACAGTTGGAAATATGACCTAGAGGAAATAATAAATTGGTTATTATTTATTTACTTGTTCATGATAATCGTTTATTATCCATGCTAGAATTGTATTGATTGGGAACTCAAATACATGTGTGGATACATATACAACACACTGTCCCTAGTGAGCCTCTAGTTGACTAGATTGTTGATCAAAGATGGTCAAGGTTACCTGGCCATAGACCAGTATTGTCACTTGATAACGGGATCACATCATTAGGAGAATGATGTGATGGACAATACCCAAACTATGAACGTAGCATATGATCGTGTCAGTTTATTGCTACTGTTTTCTGCATGTCAACGTATCTCTTCCTATGACCATGAGATCATGCAACTCCTGGACACCAGAGGAGTACCTTGTGTGTTATCAAACGTTGCAACGTAACCAGGTGACTATAAAGGGGCTCTACAGGTATCTCCAAAGGTGTTTGTTGGGTTGGCATGGATCAAGACTGGGATTTGTCACTCCGTGTGATGGAGAGGTTTCTCGGGGCCCACTCGGTAATACAACATCACAATAAGCCTAGCAAGCAATATGACTAATAAGTTAGTCACGGGATCTTGTATTGCAGAACGAGTAAAGAGACTTGCCGGTAACGATGTTGAATTAGGTATGGATATACCGACGATCGAATCTCGGGCAAATAACATACCGAAGGACAAAGGGAACAACATGCGGGATTAGCTGAATCCTTGACATAGAGGTTCAACCAATAGAGATCTTCGTAGAATATGTAGGAGCTAATATGGACATCCAGGTCCCGCCATTGGTTATTGATCGGGGAGTGTCTCAGGTCATGTCTACATAGTTCTCGAACCCGCAGGGTCTGCACACTTAAGGTTCGATGACGTTTCACTATTATTGAGTTATGTGTGTTTGGTAACCGAAAGTTGTTCGGAGTCTTGGATGAGATCCCGGATATCAAGAGGTGCTCCGAAATGGTCCGGAGGTAAAGATTGATATATAGGAAAGTGGGTTTTGAACTCCGGAAAAGTTTCGGCCATTTCCAGCAGTGTACGGGGAGTGACGATGGGTTCCGGGGGTCCACCAGGTGGGCCCACCCACCCCAAAGGGTCTCATGGGATGTGGGAGGACGTGGACCAGCCCTTAGTGGGATGTCCGAAGCCTCCACTAAATACCAAGGCGGATTGGAGGTCGGAAGGAAAGAAACCCAAAGGTGGAAAAGGTGGAAAGGGTTTCCAAGTGGAGAGGAGGAATCCTACTCCTAGTAGGATTGGAGTAGGACTTGTCCATCTCCAATTTTTGACCAACCTTGATGGTTTGAGGCTGCCTCCTCCCCTCCCTCCCTCCTATATATACTAGAGATTTTAGAGGGAAAAGCTAACCCTAATTTCCACGTGTTCCCTCTACTTATCTCTAGATTTGTTTCTCCTCTAGTCTAGTTCGGCGGTGCTTAGGCGAAGCCCTGCCGGATTAGTTCACTACCACCACCACCACGCCGCCGTGCTAGAGAACTCATCTACCTCTCCGCACCTCTTGCTGGATCAATAAGGCGGGGATCGTCATCGAGCTGTACATGTGCTGAATGCGGAGGTGCCATCCGTTCGGCACTAGATCAGGATGGATCGTGATGGGATCGCGGGACAGATCGTGATGAGATCGCGGGACGGGCTGCGATTTGGATGGAGAAGATGTTCCACTACATCAACCGCGTTATATACACTTCCACTTAGCGATCTACAAGGGTATGTAGATTCATTCTCCCCTCTCGTAGATGATCATCACCATGGATAGGTATTGCGTGTGCGTAGGAATTTTTTTGTTTCCCATGCAACGTTCCCCAACACCTACAAGCGAAGATTTTTGTAGGACACTAACAAAATTCCATCAAGTGGATGACCTAAGATTTATCAATCCGCGAGAGGTGTTGGATGAAGGTGCTTCTCTCTCGAACAACCTTGGAATCAAATACGAGTAGTCTCTTGTGTCCCCAACTCACCTATTACAATTTCCAGTTGTATAGGTGCATTAGTTCGGTGAATAGATGATGATAGATGTGTAATATGGATGGTAGAAACAACTTTTCGAAATGTGAGCAAATAAAAACAACAAGGTAGCAAGTAACAAAAGTGTGTGAAAATGGCATCTCAATGATTGGAAACAAGGCCTAGGGTTCATACTTTCACTAGTGCAATCTCCCGGCATCATTGTCGTAATGGACTTGTGTGACAGTCTCTCAAAGTGTAGCAAAGAATCACTCTAAAGTTTCTATTTCCATCGGAGAAAGTAGAAAAATCGCGTATCGTCTTTCTAATCAATCTTTGAACCACCCCCAAAGTGTCATATATAGTCCTAGAGATCGTACTACGACAACACAATATGATATGTATCATTTAACCTTTATGTCACCTAGAATACTGCAGTGTCACCACGAGTACTGATAACCCACAAATATAGGGGATTGTGACAGTCTTCATGGGTAGTATTTCACCCTATTTTATTAATTCAACACAAGGGGAGCCAAAGAATATTTAGTGGCTGTAACAATTGAGTTGTCAATTCTAACGCACTTGGGATATCCTTCTACAACAAATATTTAGTAGCACGACAAGTGATAGTAGTAACGGTAATAGTGATAGCAGCAATTTTCGTCACACTAGTAGTAGTAGCAATTTAGTAGCAGGTGTGACAGTAGCAACAACAATAATAACTTAACAAGATTCAGTATATGTAAAGCGTAGGCACGTGGATCATCATCGAATAATGATTTATATGACATTTATCATATAACAGTTACACACTAGGGCGACATAGAACTAGCTCCAGTTCATCAATATAATGTAGGCATGTATTCCATATATAGTCATACGTGCTTAGAATAGGAACTTGCATGACATCTCTTGTCCTACCATCCTGTTGGAAACTTAGGGATATTAAGGCCTCCTTTTAATAGAGAATCGGAAGAAAGCATTAACACATAGTGAATACATGAACTCCTCAAACTACGCAATCACCGGAAAGAATCCCAATTATTGTCACCTTGGGGTATGCGGATCAAGACACGTAATATGTAACTACAAATTGCAAGATAGTATCAGAATCACTCTTATATTCAGGAAAACATAATAGGTTCATTTCTGAAATCATGGCTCGGGTCCTTGTGACAAGCATTAAGCATAGCAAAGTCATAGTAACATCAATCTCAAAGCATAGTGGATACTAGGGAGCAAGTCTTATCAAACTTAACTCAATTACATGATCAATCTCATCCAATTCCACCGCTGCACAACAATCCTACAAAGTAATTACTCACTCCCAGTGGTGACCATCGTGGTGGTGTTGATGGAGAAGGGTTGGTGATGACGACGACGACGAATCCCCCTCTCCGGAGCCCCAAACGGAGTCCAGATAAGCCCTCCAGAGGAAGAACGGGAGGTGGCGGCGGCTCCGTCTCGTTAAACGCGATGAAAACTTCTCTTTGATTTTTTTCTCGGAGAATATGAATTTATAGGACTGGAATTAGGGTCAGAGGAGCCATGAGGGCCCCACAAGCCATCAGGCTGCGACCTGGGGGGGGCGATGGCTTGTGGCCCCATGGCACTTCGCCTCTAGTAGGTATTCACTCCATAAATCCTTATAAATCCCAAAAATAATTCACAAGAAGTTCCATCTGATTCTGAGAAATTGTTTTATGCAAAAAATAACACCAAGGTAGTTCTACTGAAAACAACGTCAGTCTAGGTTAGTTGCATTCAAATCGTGCAAATTAGAGGCCAAAATTAGAGCAAACATGTTTGGAAAAGTAGATACGTTGGAGACGTATTGGGTATCCGCAAGTTAATAGTATACATGCATCAAGTGATCTCAACTCCCAAAGTATTCAATCCAACATTGAAGAGCAATACTCAATTCACCCAGAAAGAGATAGAGACATACAACAACCCTAAACTGATTCTCCGGTTGTCTTCCATGTATTTCGTTATCACCGCAGAAATTATTTGTTTGTTGCACTCATCATCGCATCATCTGCATTGCATCGACAGTCCTTTGTCGTCATTTTTTGAAAACTTGTGCCCATTCATAGTTGTCAGTTCTCCCTGTTGCGTTGTTGATCGTTTTGAGAGAAACCACACACTTGCACGTGCGACAACATCTTTATAATTATTTTATAAGTGGGAATAAAATGTTTTTGGAATGGGTAAAAAGTTGGCATGTGGTCCTAGTATATTTTAGGTAGTCCGCATGTTAAATTTCATTGCATTCAAAGGCCGTTTGATACCCCCAACCGTTAAACTATTATGGGACAATAGCTGTTATAAAATGATAGATGATTTTATTAATAAAACATGTTGCTGGACCATGTTTTCCCTCTTTTCTAAATGCCTAGCCTCTCTGCATAGTGCACATACCCCACTCAACCTAGCAGAAAAACTCCCTTGGCCCGAGCCCGACAGTGGTGTCCGGTGGTTCTATATCAATCCCAAAATGTCCCAAACATCTTCGGTTCTTTGTTTAGACTAGCCCATAGTCCTGGAGCCGCCAGATGTCGATCAATTGTCTACAATTTGTCCAAAACATCCCCTACCTACTATAAATAGTAGGTGCATCCTTAGCCCTAGCATGTCCCATCCATCCATTCTATCCCATCGCCGCCACCCACCTAGTATTCTCCTCATCTTATCGACCAAACCAACCACCATCCATCTTCGATCCACTAATCTACAGCCTTCGGCTACCTCCCATGTTTTCTATGCCACCCAAATCGCAGCAGCTAACCACCATCCTCACCGCACCCATGCACCTCCATGTGTGTTGCCACTACAGCTCGAGACCACAACCTCCTCTCGCTTATGATCAGAAGTGTGTCTAGAGAGGGCATATTAGAGTACTTGACCAAATTAAAACTTAACATTTTCCCAATTTTTCCATTTGGCAAGTTTTACTGATTTTACCAAGTCTAGCACACCCTACACATGGAAGTCTACGAGTTGTGCAACGAAAAGTAAAGACATTGCAAGTGAATGCAAAGGGAGGAATAGGAAGATCAACGCAATGAAGACATGAAGATTTTTGGTGTGGTTCCGTTAGGTGGTTCTATCATACGTCCATGTGGATGGATACTTCAACCCATGGAGGGTAACGGTTGCGCGAGTCTACAAATAGATCCACCAATGAATGGTCCACGAAGAAGCAACCTTGTTTATTCCACCATGGCTTACATCCACGAAGGACTAGCCTCAGTCGGGGTAGATCTTCACGAAGTAGGCGATCTCCTTGGCCTTACAAACTTCTTGGCTCAACTCCACACGATTTGGAGGCTCCCAAATGACACCTAACCAATCTTGGAGACACCATTATCCAAGAGGTAATAAATGTTGTGTTGATGATGAACTCCTTGCTCTTATGCTTCAAAATATAGTCTCCCCAACACTCAATCACTCTCTCACATTTTTTTGCTTGTAGAAGATGATGATTGGTGGAAAGCAAATTGGGGAGGCTAGAAATCAAGGATATATTGGTTGGAGTGGAATCCCTTGATTTCAAGATATGAGTAGGTGGTTCTCTCTCAAAAAATGAATGGTGGAAGTGTCGGTTCGTTCTGAGGGCTCTCTTAATGAGCGAGAGCTGGTGGAGGCTATATATAGCCTTCACCAAAAGTCCAACCGTTACAATATTATTGTCCAACTCGGTGACACCAAAGATAAATCTTAGTGCTACCGACTAGTGCAAAAAGTCCCAACTTTTGGCTTTTTGATGAGATCAAATGGAACTTGTGGGTGAGACCGATTCAACTTAACTTGGGCACTTCCATCACTTCGATGGCTCTGAAAATTAAATCTCAGAAATTCTGAAACTCAAAATATCGATCACGAAAACTTGGTAACCGCTTTTCGGTTCCATCGAACGCAGTCTCGGTTACAATGAAAAAATTAGGGTTTGGCTTAGGTTTCTGTCTTGGACTCACTTGGTGAGACTGAGGGGGAAATCTTCGTGGCACCGAATTGGTTGTTTAGGATTTTGGTTACAATTATTTGTGAGGAAATGTTTGAGGCTTTTGGTGGCACCTCTAAGTACTTCAACAACCAGATCATCATCAGTACCTCATACCCTCTTATTAGTATTGGCTTTCCAATGGACTTAATGTGATCAAATCACTTAAAGCAAAATGTTGAGTCTTGAATATTTTGCCAATGTGATTCCTTTTCATCCAAGGGGTTCCCCATCACAAATCCTAGACAATCCATTCGTTGAACTTTTCCTGAAATGTAGTTGATAAGCCTATTAGTTCAATGATCTATATGTTGTAATTAATTACCAAAACCACCTAGAGAGAAGTTGTGCTTTTAATATCCCCCTTTTTGGTAATTGATGACAACACATAGATCAAAGCTTCGACAATGGATATAATCAATGCATAATATTTTCGCTTTGAGAAGTATGTGATAAGAAAAGAGCTCCCCCTAAATTTGTGCATTATTTTGAATTTTTGTTTGAACTCAAATGAACAATCGTTTAGGATCATGGATAACTCTTCCATGTCCAATACATCTTGGTGAAGCGCATAAAATGATATGAATGGATTGCAATACACACACATCACCAAGCAAACAAGTGAATGATCAAAATATATACCACATTGATAGGCAATATAGCATCAACCATAAACCGTATGATCCAACCTGACATAGTTGAAATCACAAGACAAGCAAAACTAAATGAAATGTATCAAGAACGACCAAGAGAAGCAAAGCAAAAGGTAGCACACTCTCTCTCGATGTTACCAAAAAGTAACAAAAAAGTTCGAATCGTATAGAGATAAATGTCTCTCTAGGTTGGCTCTCCTCCATGTGGCGACAAAGTCTGGTGACTTGCCGCTCCGATGGCCATCAACTAAGTCGAGAGTAGTGCGTTGGTTAATGCTTCTGCCAAGGTCTCCTAGTCTGGTGGAGTGGAAACTGGAGGCACTGCCGGTGTAGTAGTAGTAGTGGCAATAGGGGTAGCAGCAAGATCGGATATTGTGGCTTTGTACTGTGGCAGTGGCACAACTACAAATCTAGGCATAGTAGTGAACTGCATAGTAGTGGGAAGAGTCTCCTCATCATTGACTTCATGCACAACCATGTGAAGCTGCTCTACGACAATGTGAATATCTGTCACTTTAATATCAAAATCATGGATCTTCCACTCAACCACCCTCTTTAGGCTAGCTTGGTTCTTGGCGATGTCAGTTAGGCTCTGCTCTATCCTTTGTGTGGCACTAATAAGATAGGCCATATGGTTAGACTTAGTTTTGAGCATGAGATCACTAGCTGCTCTAGCCGCCTCTATCCGGGCCTCAACCTCTGTCTCTGCCTGAGCTGCAGATGAAGTGGTATGGGAAGGGTCCATTCTCAGGACATTACCCTCGAACTCCCGCGGGAGCGGCAGGTGCGGGAGATCTAGCAGATATACCTTGCTAACTGATTATCCACAAGTGTAGGGGATCATTTGTAGCCTTTTTTGATATGTAATATTGTCAAACCCAATGAGGAGCTAAAGGTAGAATTAATGTTCTCTCAAGTTCTATCGACCAACGATACAACTCTACACACGCTAACGCTTACTTTACTTAGAGCAAGTATGAAACTATTTTGCGGGAAGGAAACTAGAAGTATTTAATAGGTGTAATAGATAATTTTGCAAGGTAATAAAGAACATGTAAATAAAAGTTAGTTGCTTGTTTAATAAAAGTACAAGAAAATAAAATTTTTAGTAGAAAGATTTTTTGTGTAACGTAAGTGAAAGATTGTCCATAGGCAATTGAATATAAAATGATAGATACTTATCATATGCAATGAGGGAGAGGCATACACTAACACACTTTTAGTACTTGGATCATATGCACTTATGATTGGGCCTCTAGAAAGCATCCACAACTACTAGAAATCATTAAGGTAAACTCAACCCTAGCATTAAACATCAAGTCCTCTTTACTCCCATACACGCACAACTCCCTTACTCGGGTGTAAGCTTCTGTCACTCTAGCCACGCGCTATAAGCGAATCATGAACATATTGCAAACCCTTGAGCATGTATCCTTCACGTGTGCGCCTCACGGAAGGCACATTAGGACAACACCATATCAACACACAACTCATATAAATAACTCATATCACAATTAACCCGTAGGACAAAAGAAATCTACTCAAACATCATAGGATAGCCACACATCATTGGATAATAATATATAGCATTAAACACCATGTTCAAGTAGATATTTTAGCAGGGAAGAGAAGTTTTACACCATTGCGTAGAGGAGAAGAGAGTTGATGGTGATGGTGGCGAGGTTGTTGGTGTAGATCATCGTCATGATGGTTGCCCCGGTGGCGCTTCCGCGCCGTCGGGAGAGAGGGAGAGAGCCCCCCTCCTTATTCTTCTTCCTTGGCCTCCTCCCTAGGTGGAAGGAGGGCTTATCCTGTGGTCCATGGCTGCCATGGCACCCGGAGGGCAACACCCCCCGGGATTGGATCTCTCTCTGTGTTTCTCTCCTATTTTCGTGACCTCTTTTCTTGCCCTTCACTGTTTCTTTAATATTCGGAGATCTGTAACTCCAATCAGGCTGAAATTTTGAGGGTATTTTTATTGTGAAAATATCTTCCATAAGGCAGAAGGAGAGCATCAACCGATTTAAGGTGTAACAGCCCGGAACCGACGCTCGAGAAGATTCCCCTTTTATTCCATTGTTCTCGTGTGATTTATTTGATTGTTGCATTCATCATTGCATCATGTGCATCATATACATAGCATCACACTCCATTGCTGTCAGTTTTCAAAACTTCCATCCGTTGTTAGTTGCCGGTTCTCTCCGTTTTTGTTGTTGACCATGTCGAGACGAACCACACACACACGTGCCCGCTACGTCATTCAAATATTCGTTTTTAAAAGTGTTTATAAAACTTTCTCGGATTGGGTTGAAGGTTCGTGTGCAATCTTAATATTGTGTAGGTAGACCGCGTGCCAAATTTCGTCACAATTGGAGGTCGTTTGATACCCCAACGGGTAAATATATAGCGGCAGTAGCCGGTTTATTATCAGATGTCTTTTTGGTTTTAAAAACCCTATCACAGGCTACCATTTTTCCTCTCTTCTCAAGCCCATGGACGTCTATCAAAGCCAGCTAGCCCACCTAGAAAATCCTCGCGACCGGAGTCGTCTGATCGCGATTGTGCACTCGAAATCGGGGCAAAGATCCCCTAACCCTAGCCCCCCATTCCAATTTAGACACCTCCCCGTGCATATTTTGGTCAACCTAGACTCCCACATCGGAATCCGCGCCACCGCCACCTCCCACCACTCAACTGCCTCCTCCTAGCCATCGCGGGCCCCGTAGGACCTAGATCCGGCCCGCCCGGGCCCGAGCAGCTGCCCCGCCGCCCCGCAGCACAAGCCCGCACGATCCACGCTCGTTCCCGCTGCCCGCCTCCCGTGCTCGATTCATGGAGCAGCCGCCGCCGCCGAGATCGCCCCGCCCCGCCGCATCAGATACCCTGCCGCCGATGACCTCGACCAGGCCGGTGCCCCATTGCCCTATCCTTCCTTCCCTTGCATCCTTTCCCTCTCTAACCTCCCCCTCTCTCCCGTTGTGTAGACCTCCATGGTCGCCCTAAGCAGATCGCTATCGATCTCGGAACCTCCCCAAGCCATCGGGGCTGGACGGAACCGGGAGGCTCTATTGTGGATCCGACCTCCCTTGCCATCCTCCCCGCATCGTAGCCCTGTGGAGAAGCTCGCGCCGCCGGCCACGAGCTGCCTAAGCCCGTGCATCTACACGCGGGAGGAAGACGAGGGCCGAGCGCTTGATTGATGGGACATGGACCAGTTGCACCGCGACCGATCTGTGAGCACCAGCAGGCCCAGCTCGCGAGGATCCAAGGCCTAGCCAAATCCCGCTAAGATCGCACGCCAACTTTCAACCCAACCCGAGAAATTTTTATACACACTTTAAAAATATATATTTAAATGACGTCACGGGCGTGTGCGTGTGTGGTTGGTCTCGAAATGGTCATTGACAAAAACAGAGAGAACCGGCAACTAACAAGAGATGGAAGTTTTGAAAACTAACGGCATTGGAGTGCCGATGCTATGCAGATGATGCACATGATGCAATGATGAATGCGACAACCAAAGAAATCACACGAGGCAATGGAATAAAATGGGAATCTTTTGGAGCGTCGGTTTCGGGCTGTTATATAAGGGGTGGCCACAAGCCATGAGGCCGCCCCCAGGTCGTGGCCTGTTGACTTGTGCCTCCCTCGGGCATCGCGTTGCCTTGATTTCGACTCCGAAAATTAACATATATCCAAAAAAATCTCCATAAACTTTTATCGCGTTTGGAGTCCGTTTGATATGATTTTTCTGCAAAACAAAAAACACACGAAAACAAAGAACTATCACTGGGTAGTGGGTCAATAGGTTAGTGCTCAAAAATGATATAAATTGGTAAATAGTTACTCAAAAAGTATCCTAGAATGATAATATAATAGCATGGAACAATCAAAAATTATAGATATGTTGGAGACGTATCACTAACAACCTTGGAGTTAATGAGCATCTAAATGAAAGGTTCATATCCACATGATCTCTTCTGGTTAGCTGCAGTCCTTTTGATGGTCTCAACAATAAGATACATCACTCTCAATTTGGTGTTCTGATCAATAAGGTGCAACATGTTGATAGAACATCCTCTGATCATCTTCTCATCTCGTGAATTAGACATCAAATATACCTCATGATAATGTTGGAGGTGGGAAGTCGTGCTAGCAAGAAATAAACTAAGCCAAGCCTATGAGATTTCAGATATTTCTTAGGAATGGGTGTGTACATATCGGCCAGGGAATTGTGGCCCTTATTGGATTCTCCATAGATATCCACATCACCATCCTTGATCTCAAGGGCACCAATGAGCTTTGCCAACTCATAAACCACTGACTCATACCTGATTCCCTTTGACATCCACACAATCCTTCCATCGGGGTGTGTAACAGCCCGAGACCGACACTCTAAATGCCTTCGACATATTTTGTTATCACCATGTGATTTATTTGTTTGTCGCATGCATCATCGCATAATTTGCATTGGTTCAACACTCTTCCCGTCATTTGTCAAAACTTGCATTCATTCATAGTTGTCGATTCTCCCCGATGTCGTCATTGACCGTTTCAAGACCAAACACACCCATACGCGCCCGTAATATCTATAAATATAATTTTTATAAGTGGGAGGAAAACATTCTTGGAATGATTTGAAAGTTGGCGCGCTGTCTTGTTATGTTATAGGTAGTACGCTTGCAATTTTGGCCTCAATTGAAGTTCGTTTCATACCCCAACGGATAAACTATAGTGGCACTATTACCGGTAAATTGCCACATGTGTTTTCATAATTAAAACCTCTGTCGGCTGGTTGTTCTCCCTCTCTTCTAAAATGCCCAGTATCTCTGCTCAGTGTAGAGACCCCTCAGGCGTGTCCGAAAACATCACCCAAAACTCCTATCTATTAACCATGGGTCCGTAGCAACCCCAAAATATCGCAACATCTACTGTTTCTTCAATGGACTCCCCTAACCTATTTTATTGGTCGCCCGATTTAAATTGGAGGATCCAAACCTAGTCCATTCCCATATAAATAGACACTACTACTAATTTCTAATGATCCCACCCTAGCCACCACCGCACACCACCCGCTCTTCCCCTTCCTCGGGATCTTCCTCATCCACCTGCCAAACCAGCCACCGATGAGGACATCAATACCACTGTTACACCCACATACCCTGCTGCTATACACACTATACCAATTACTAGAGCTCTCACACGCTAGTTGAATTACCAGGTACTTTCGTTTCTTGGAAATTCTTCTAATGTTCATGAACATGCGATGTTGCCTAAATCATATACTTTTGTTTTACTTAAGAATGAAGGACCTAACATGGACAAGAAGGATGGCCGTTGGAGCGGGATGAAGAATGGAGAAGAAGGTGCACACGCAGGAAAGAGCAGCAGAGTTTCTAGTGGTGATTTTTGCACTTTGAAGCCACCATAAGTAGAGCATGAAGGCTTCGACAAAATATACAAGATGTCACTTCATAAATTTCATCCACATGCTACTATAGGTGCCGCGTCACCTTATTTTTTGGCCAGGCCCATGTAATTTCAAAATACCACATTATGGGTTGTTTTTAGAGTCCGTATATGTGGGGAAACTAAGTTAGGGTTGGTTTCGGACCCCTCTTCCAAGGGGTCACGAAATTTTCCTCTATCCCCCCATATATATAGTCCTTAGAGCACCGTTTAGACTTTTGGATTACAAGTTCGTCATATCTGCAACTTTGTGTCCTTCTTTTGTGTTCTACGACCAGACCAAGAAGTCATAGAACCCCACTTCATCAATAAAGCTTTCCTCCTATATTTGCAATTTCCAGATTGCAATTTTTGTTTCTTGTTTGTTCTTTATTTACGTGTAGGGAATAGACCTTTGTGGTGAGACTGATTGTGCTCCGGCATGGTCAATAACCTCTTAGAGTTGATTTAGCGATTGCTAAGGCGCGACGTCCTCACACGTTCGTAGTCGGATCGTCAAAGTCTAGTCACCAACTGATCAAAAGACACGGACGACTTTGCCTCTATCATCCCCTAACACCCCCTCCCTTGTTTTCAGCACAAGCCAAAACTTTTGGGGAATAGGGTCTGGCCCAAAGGCCACGCATGAGGCGGTAAGGCCAGTTAGCGTGGGACGCACGCAGGTAGCCTCTCTCGTTCCCTAAACTCATGTTAGATGGGTACTTATCCCTTCACCCCATACCCCTATATAACCAGAGGAGAGGCAATCATTGTAACATTATTGATGATTAATAAAGCTTGATTCCTCCTACTTCCTGTGTCTTCTACTTTTGTGTGATTGTCTTCGATGTTTCGCTCCCTCTCCGCAATATTGGACCGGACTCGCCGGCAGAAAATGCGGAACACGTTATCAGCATGCTCCACCAATTCTCCATCGAGCCCGCGTCAAGCCTGCACCAAGCAGGCTCTCGTCGATTGCACGGAGGTATAAGATCCGATCCCTCTCTTTGCAAAAATGGATCCCCCTCATCATCACGATTCCATTTTTGCACTTATTTTCCTTTTTGGATTTGATTCACATACGGTGTGGATTTCTCTTCCATGAACTGGCTGATGAATACGTCGTCGACCAATGTCGATGTTCATGGACCACAAGAGATTTGTTGACTACACCTAGGGAGACGGTGACCACACGTACTCTAGATGAGCACGACACCGCCGCGATATACCGGATGTACATGCATCGTGACGTCCCGCTGACGCACAATCCGTTCTGCCCGAGCTGCTACAGTAACATGGTTGCACCGAGATGGCCGCCTGCGAGTCTACTGCTCCGCCGTGCCAGCCGCCCATGAGCCTGCTTCTCTGCCGGCTGGTCGCGTCCGCGCTGTGAACCTGCTGCTCCGCCCGTGCACCATACCTGGCTGAACCAGCAGCTCAAGCGCCATGGTTGCAAGCAGCACTGGTAGCCTGGCTGTGTTGGCCTCGGCCGCGCCAGCTCGCGCTGCTTCTGCAGCGGCCGGCGGCCTCGGCTGCGCTCTCTTGCCGCGCCTGCACGCCGTGCTCGCCCGCGCCCACTTCGGCCTCGGCCACGCCTCCCCACAGCCACGTGCTGGCCGATCGCTCCGGCTACCACACCACCCCGTGCAGACCGGCCGCCGCTCACGCCCCCATCTGCCCCGGCCAGGCCGGCCGCCCCACGACCGCGTAGTCCTCAAAGGTAAAAGACTTCAGTCCCACACAGGAACAACTTCTTTAGTGATGCTCAATCACTTGGTTTTTGGTTCGTGGTTTTGTGTTTGGGGTATTTCCTCACTCATGAATTACTCTCGAAGACTCTGAGGAATTTGGGTTGCTCTTACGACAAGTGACAGTTTCTAACAAAGCAACCAACTAGCTAATGGTTTTGGGGGGTGGCTATTTATAGTCTGGGAGCATCTCGACATGATTTGACATTAATGCCCTTAAATAATATGACCGTTGGTGTGGATAAGACCAATGATGTGGCGTGGCTATCGATAACGGTCGGGACCCTCAGCTGTGAGAGTCCTCATGTCTTTCATATTCCTCACTTGAGGCTTTTGGTAGGATTAGGCTTGGGTTGAGCATCATGAGGAAATTCATTCCAATGTGTTACCTCGACCCCCTTTAATAGTACGGTGTTCCTATTACTCAAGTGCGAATAAAATAAAACAGAAATGATAAATCTTCATGCTTCAAAGTCTTCAGATTGATTTTCTTCGGGACACACCGAATTCCTCAATTTCAATATCTTCATGAGGAATATCAATTTCATCGCAAATTCTTCGCGATTCATTTCTTCAGTTTCAGACCAATTTCTTCAGCCGAAGATATACATTTTAGGGCTCGATATTCATCGAATATTTCAAACTCCTCAGCGACTTATTGTTCTTGTGTACACTCATGAACACATTAGATACTTAACCTATAAGTCTTCAAACCACCAAAATCACTAAGGGGCACAAGATGCACTTACACTTTGGAGTAGTCCTAGTCCTAGAGACTTGAGCAGCGGAGGAGGAGGTAGCAACAGCTGCAGGAGCAGAATCCTCATTAAATTTCTTCATGGCCAGGTGTGCAAATTTCTGCAATTTGGCCTTGTGCTTGGCATATTCTTCAGGAAAGTGTTAAATGGTTGCAAGACTTGTTGGATCAGCAACCTGTTGAGTGCCCACATGAGGCCTGTTGCACGTAGGCTTTAGGGTGTAATTGCATCTAGTGCCCCTTAGTGATTTTGGTGGATTGAAGACTTATAGGTTAAGAGATTAATATGTTTGTGAGTGTACACAAGCTCTATAAGTCACTGAGGAGTTTGAGTTATTCGAAGAATATCGACCCCTAAAAATGTATGTTTTCGGATGAAGACTTTGGTCATTCCTTGAAGACTTTGATAGTGAAGAAATTGCTATTCCTCATCAACACTTTGAAAATGAGGAATTTGGTGTATCCCAAAGAAAATGCTCTCGAGACTTTGAAGCTTGAAGATTTACTCTTTCTGTTTCATTTTCTTCTTTCTTGAGTCATAGGAACACCGTACTGTTAAAGGGGGTCGAGGTAACACTAAGGCAATATTTCTCATGGTCCTCAACTCAAAACCTACATATACCAAATCCTTTGAGTGATGCCTTTGAACATCTCTAACAGATTAGTCAAAGTCTTCACTGGCAGAGATGAAGTTCTTCTGGTCGCGGAACAAATATCACTAACTGAGGAGTTAGGATTTCGCCAATGCGAACTGCCTATCACTGAGGAACATGAGAGACATGAGGACTTTCACAGTTGAAATATCCGACTGTTGCCGCACCGCGCGCCATGTGTCCCCAATCTTATCCACACAACGATCATATCATTGGGGGCATTAATGTCGTATCATGTCGGGATGCTCCCACGCTGTAAATAGCCTCCCCCACAACCACTAGTTGGTTGGCTGCTCCGAGAGAAACTGACACTTGTCATTTAGAGCAACCCAATCCACGAGGACTTTGAGCGAAAATCATCAAGTGAGGAAAAACCCCAAACACCCAAACCAAAACCCAAAAACCCCAAAGTGACTGAGCATCACTAAATAGATTGTTCGTGTGTGGAACTAACGCTTGTTACCTTTGAGGAATGTGCATCCTCCTGACGGTTAGGCGTCATGGTCTAGAGCATCCAACAGTCAATTGTGGATCACCGGGTGACCGAGTTTGTGAGGGTTTGGAAGTCTGCCCTGAAGACTTACCACGAGTGTTGGGCAAGGACTGTGTGTTCTTAGCTCAAGGAGAATACAGTAGGGACTGTGTGTCCTTTTGTTTGAATACGAAGCCACTCCAAACCAAATGTATGACTGTCACAACAGTTGCAACTGGGTCATCAAATCATTATCTTCATCATGCTACGAGTTCTATTTCTTGAACTCTTTCATTTCCTGAATTGCATGTTGATGACTTTGATCTGTATTGTTTGAAGAATTTGACTAAAGACTTTCTCTTATTCCCCACCTCAAATTATTCACTTAAGTTATTCATCACCTGCTTATCCTGATCACGCGACCTGTGCAACCTGAACGTTTCACCTCACTGTGTGGACTAAGCTATAGCCGATTTTGCACATCCTTTTGAGTACTTATTCCACTACACTCTGTCATGACTCAGGACTTTCCTCACTAGGAATTTCCTTAGTGATGAATTTGTACAAATTGCTTATTCACCCCTCTAATCGATATAACACACTTTCAATTGGTATCAGAGCAAGGTACTCCCATGTTTTGTGCGATTTTGGTTTAACCACCTCGAATTTTAGTCACGTCGACCGCAGGTATGATCAAGGTTACTGCAGGTTGTCCTACCTTTGAAGGAAAGGGTTTCCCCTACTGGAAGAACATAATGCGCATGCACCTTGAAGCAATTGACAACAATCTCTAGTATGTTGTGGAAAATAGTGCTCCCTTTGTCACTTCAACTATCACTGCCGCTGATGTGAAGAGATTCAAGCAACTCGAGTCTCAAGCAAAGAATATCATCCGTGGTCATCTGCGCAAAGGTCTGTATGGTAGATTGAGTGCTTTGGCCTCTGCGAAGCTTATTTGGGAAACGTTGTCCAAAGTTAATGAAGGAGTGTCTACACAACGTGACTCCCGAGTTGATGTTCTTCGCAAACTCTTAAATTGCTTCAAGAGACTTGATAATGAAAGTTGCCAAGATAACTTTGATCGCCTCACTCACATCTCCAATGAGCTTCAGGCTCTTCGAGCTAGAGACGTCGCAGACCATGAAGTTGTGAATAAACTCTTACAATCTCATGCTCCATCATTTGACACACTGGTAGTGATGATTCAAGAAAGAAGAGACTACAAGCTACTGATCCTGCTGATATTCTTGAGACTCAATACTCATGAATTGCAACAAGAAGAGAAGAGAGACCTTTATGGACCAAGCTATACAAGACCTCGTGCGCTGAAGGCAAAGGTTGTTTCCTCATCTGAAGAAGAAGACTCTGATTGTAGTCTTGATGATCCTGAAGAACTTTGTCAGGAACTTACTATGCTTGTGAGGAAATTCAAGAAGTTCTCAAGGCATGTCCAGTTTGGGAAGTCTTCAAGGAGAGATATGAGGAAATTAGAATCTTCATCTGAGGACTACAAGAAAAGAACCTGCCATAAATGCAAGAAATCTGACCACTACATTGCTGATTGTCCACGTTGGGTGAAGGAATCAAGGTATAATAAGTATAAGGATGAAAGTTCTGATGAGTGGAAGAAAAAGAAGAAGTCTTCAAAGTCCTCATCTTGTAAGTCCTCATCGCACAAGAAGACCAGCTTCAGAAAAGCTCGGGCACTTATTGGCAAGGAAATGGATTCTAAAGAAGAATATGAGGAATGTGATGAAGATGAAGGTTCTAAAGTGGAGCCAGAGTCTGGTGTGGCAAGCCTAGCCCTTGCTACCACATTCGTCAACAAGTCCATCTTTGACCTCGAAGAAAATGACAACGTCAATAACCCTGATGACTATGATGACGACTTTGCTCCTACCTATTGCTTCATGGCAAAAGGTTCAAAGGTACCAAGCCACACATCCTCTTCTCATTCTAGTGACTGCGAACCTGCTAATTATGAAAAACCCAGTTACTATAAACTTGCTAATATTGCCACTAAGCAATGAAGTGTTATTGAAAATCTTCAGAAACTACTACACAAAAGCGATGACCTGTTGAGTGATGAAATGAATCGGACTTAAATCCTCACTGAAGATGTTCAAAGACTTTAGTCTAGGTATAGGCTTCAAGAATGTTATGGCACACTCTTGCCTGATCATGAGAAGCTTTCCTATGAATTCCTTCAAAGGAGCAATATCTTGAGAAGCTAAGAATGTCTCTTGATGATATTCGAATCAAAAATGATTCTTTGCATGCTCATCAGATCAGTACCGCTCAGGAATAATTCATTCCACCATGTTTGAAATGCACCGAACGTGAAACTGCTAATTCTTCACCTAAAACTTCAAATTCTTCTATCACTACAAATTCTTCAACTGTATATGTGGTAGTAAATTCCTCATTTGAGGAAACCACAAATGTCATTGACGAAAATGTAGGGTTGAAGGAATTGTATGTGACATGCATATACAAAAGCCTCAAAGGGCATCAAACCCTTTGTGATGTGCTCAAAAATCAGATTCTGAACAGGAACCCGAGGAAAGAGGGTATTGCTTTTGAGAAGAAACTGAATGTTGATGGGTCATACTGGAAACCTGAGCAGTATCCAAAACCTCATGGCTTGTTGAACAAGGACCTCTTGTTGATCCATCCAATCTAACAGGCTTTGCATGTGAAATGTCTTATCCCTCTGATGAGACATTTGACTCTAACTATAAAGTGTTCAAAATGAGGCTAGTGAACTATTTGCTAGATATGTTGGAACTAACTGCACAAATGGACCACCCCTGAAGAATATCCGGGTCCCCAAAAGCAGCTTGGAAAGTCTTCAGGTGCATGTCCTCCTGACACCACCAGTGAAGAACAGGAACTCTAGATCAAATTCCTCAAGTGGACCAAAGTCTTCACAAGGATCCAATTCCTCATATGGTCAAAACTATGCTTGTACTCTCACTAATGCTTCTGATATGCAGGGAAACTACAAGGGACATGAGTATGTGCATCATTCCTCAAATCACTATGTTCATAAGTCCTCAAAGAATTTCTCTGCCTATTCATTTGAGTACTCTACCCCCCTCATGTTAAACAAAGTGTATTAGCTTCAATGCCTCAATTCTCACATGGTACTCGGAAGATGATAAACTCCTTACCACCCCTTCAGATGTGGGTGGTGAAGAAATCGACATAATCACTTCTGCAGGCCAGGTCTCCACATGAAAGTCATCATCTCAAGAATTTGCTGGAGACCTGAGGAAATTGCTTGATAGGACGCAAGCTAAAACCTAATGAAATGATTTGTCATTCCACTCGTCCTTATTATGTCTAAAATATACCTTACGTGATGAAATTTAAGGCTGATGGAATTGATACCATATTCTTCAATCTGAAGCATATGAGATGGTAAGAAGCACTAATTCATGTGCAGGATGACCAACCAAAGACCACAAAGTGGGTTCTTGATAGTGGGTGTACAAATCACATGACTCGTGACAAAATCCTATTGATGAATATCCCACTGACTCCATCACCACTGAAGCATATCACCTACACTGACAAAGGTAAAATTAAGGTATTGGGACTTGGTAAAGTGGCTATCTCTAAGGACCGACACATGGACAAGTCATGCTTGTCAAATCCCTTGGGTTTAACATCATGTCAGTCCCAATGCTTTGTGATCTTGATGTGATTGTCATCTTTGGAAAATATGGATGCATAGTCGTCATGGAATCTAACAAATCCAAAGTCTTCGAAGGCTTTAGGAGAGGAGACTTGTACATTGTTAATTTCTCTGCAGGGCCTCATCTAGCCACATGTCTACTAGCAAGAGCCTTAGAAGGCTGGCTATGGCATCGACGACTTGCTCATGTAGGCATGAGGAATTTGCACATAGGCAAAGAAGAAGCATGTCATTGGCATCGATACCGTAAAATTCCTCAAGGACCACCTTTGCAGGGCTTGTGAGTCTGGAAACATGAACACATCCAAGCACCCCTCGAAGACTATCATGACTACTACTCGTTCCTTTGAATTGCTTCACATGGATCTATTTGGACCTACTCATTATGCTACTCTAATCAACGCAACATCTCTATATGGCTTTGTCATCGTTGACGACTATTCTCGTTATACTTGGGTGGATATCATTCTTTTCAAAATTAAAGTGCAGCAAGTCTTCAAACGATTTTCTTCAAGGGCCTCATCGAACTTCGGCGACAAGAAAAATCACATCAGGAGTGACAATGGGACAAAATTCAAGAATACACGGCTTGATGACTATCTTGATGAACTTGGTATTACTCACGAATTGTCTGCTCCTTATACTCCTCAACATAATGGTATCGTAGAGCGCAAGGACAGGATTCTGGTTGAAATGACATGGACTATACTTGAAGAATATCAGACTCCTTGTCGCTTCTGGCCTAAGGCAATCAATGCTGCCTGCCACATCATCAACAGGGTATATCTTCACGAATTCCTCAAGAAGTCTTCATACGAACTCCTGAGTAACAAGAAACCAAATGTAAGTTATTTCAGAGTCTTCGGTGCAAGATGCTGGATTAGAGATCCTCACCACAATTCAAAATTTCCACCAAAAGCACATGAGGGTTTTCTGCTCGGTTACAGAAAGTACTGACACACCTATAGTGTCTTCAAGAGCTACCACAACAAGGTTGTTGAAACTATAGATGCGCGGTTCGATGAAGTTAATGGCTCGCAAAGAGAGCAACTGTCTCCTATGCCAAATAAGTTGACTCGTGAGGAAGCTATTATGCACAAGGCAAGTGAAGATATCATTCCTACCGAGGAGCAACCTCTTGTTGAAGAAGTCGTCCCCAAGAATGAAAAATTTCAAGCAGGTGCACCTGAGGAAATTGCTCCTGATCAAATTCCTCAACCCAACCAAAGTATTCAACCTACGCATCCAAGGATTGCAAATGAAGTGGAAATTGCCAAAATCCTTGATGACATCAATGTGCGAGGTCCCCTCACTCGCTCAAAAGATTCACATTTAATTGAATTTTGTGGGAATTTCTCCTTTGTGTCTACCACAGAACCCTCAAAAGTTGATTAAGCGTTCATGGAACGTGAGTGGATTTAAGCCATGCAAGATGAACTTCATTAATTCAAGCTGGACAACGACTGGGAACTCATCAGACGTCCTAATCCTCGCAAGCACAATGTCATCGGTACCAAGTGGATTTACCGAAACAAGCAAGATGAGGATGGTGAGGTAGCGAGGAACAAGGCAGGATTTGTAGCCCAAGGCTACACACAAGTTGAAGGGATTGACTTTGATGAAACTTCTGCACCTATTGCTAGATTTTAAGATATTCAGATATTGCTTTCTTATGCTAATCATCATAATATAACTCGGTATGAAATGGATGTGAAAAGTGTCATTCCTCAATGGTAAGATTGAGGAAGAAGTATATGTTGCTCAACCCCTAGGTTTTAAAGACCTGAAGCATCCTGACAAAATCTTCACAATCAAAAAGGCACTCTATGGCCTCAAGCAAGCCCCTCGGGTGTGGTATGATACATTGAAGGAATTCCTAGTGAAGAAAGGCTTCAAACCCGGTTCACTCGACCCCACTCTTTTCACAAAATCTTATCATAATGAACTGTTTGTATGCCAAGTATATGTGGACAATATCATCTTTGGTTGTGTTGACAAACGTTACAATGACGAATTTGCCTACATGATGGATGAAGAATATCAAATGTACATGATGGAGGAGCTCAAATTCTATCTAGGGCTTCAAATTCGTCAACAACACAACGACATCTTTATTTCTCAAGAGAAATACCTCAAGGATGTCCTGAAGAAATTCAGCATGAATGAATGCAAAGGTCTCAAAATTCCCATGCCTACCAACGACCACCTTGCACTGACGAAAATGGTAAAGATTTCGATCAAAAAGTATATCACTCTATGATTGGCTTTTATTGTACCTATGTGCATCTAGTCGAGACATTATGCTTAGTGTTTGCATGTGTGCCTGTTTCCAAGAAAAATCGAAGGAATCACACCATAAGGATGTGAAAAATATTCTTTGATATCTAGCTCGCACACAAACACTTAGATTACGGTACCCCAAAGGCTGAAATCTTCACCTCGTTGAATATTCTGGTTCTGATTATGCTGGTCAACATCAGGCACCTGCCATTTCCTCGGATGATCCTTAGTCTGTTGGTCCTCAATGAAGCAGAACTGCGTGTCACTTTCCACTATCGAAGCTGAGTACATTGCTACTGGTTCTAGCTATGCTCAACTGCTATGGATGAAGCAAACCCTCAAGGACTACGACATCAACATGAAGAATGTGCCACTCTACTACAACAATGAGAGTGCAATCAAGATTTCATACAACCGTGTACAACACTCGAAGACCAAGCACATCCAGACTCATCATCATTTTCTTCATGATCATGTACTCAAGGGCAATATCGTCATAGACCAAGTGAAGACTGAAAGCTAGCTAGCGGATATCTTCACTAAGCCCTTGGATGAGAAGAGATTTTGCAAGTTGCAATGTGAGCTAAATATCCTAGAATCTTCGAATATTCTATGAAAAGGTACGCATCCTAACACTTATGCAAAATTGATGACTTAGATGTGCAACACACGAAGTAACACTTTTCTTCAATCAATGAAGAATAACACTCTAATTGTGAAGAAATTAATGAAAAATTTGATTCTCAAGGCCCTACGAAAATTGTACGCGGTGCGTGAAATCATCATTCTTATACGGTGAGCAACGCCACGAGCAAATTTGAGATTCTTCAAAGTTGAGATTTTTGAAAATTCTTCAAATCTTCAATGTCTTCTAATTTTCAAAATCCTCAAGATTGCAACCTCAAAAAATTCGAATTCTTCAGAAACTTCTCTATGATGTTCTTCATTGACTATATACTAAGTTATGAGCTTTCAAAGTCCTCAACAACATTCACTGTTGCTAATTCTTCAAGTTGATTTTTCCTCTAAGTGAATGTGATCGGACCCATCTCCCCTCTATGATAATCTCAACCCAAACTATTCTCAACTCTTCATATGCGTTCTACTTGACACTTGTTCAAAGTCCTCACTGTCTTTGCTAACAAAATCCTCAAAATTTTAAACTCATTTTTTCGGCTGTTACAGCTCTAACCGCACCCGCTACCCATGATAGGATAAGCACGAACTCCACTAAATCCACCGCTTCGTACGTGGGTGACGCGTGTCAAGCGGAGAGGAAGGGTCAAGGGCATTTCGGTCCAAAACTTTCGCATCGAACCATTTTTCACGTGAGCTATAAATAGCCCCTACCCGCTTCAATAAAATCTCTTCCTCTCTCATTTATCCTCCCCGCTGGAGCTCTAACCTAGAGCCGCCGCTGGAAATCTTCGTCACCGGTGAGGAACAACTTCACTTCCTCAACCTCGCTGTCGTCGAGCTCACGCTGACCGTGGATCATCTTCCTCCTCCACCGCCGTAGCTGTCTTTAGATCTGAGCCGACGAGCTTCTATTTTCACCTTCTCAGTTTGTCGAGTTGGTCGTGTTCTTCACACACGGTAATTAAAATCTAATTGTACTGCCCCTATTGATCTTCATATTTCCATATATGTGGAAACTGTTATTCCTCAAAAAATTCATGAGATGAACACTTCCATGTCTAGAACACTTGATAAATTTCTCTAAGTTACTAAACTCTTCACGAGATTCCTCAGCTATGTAAATTCTCGAATTTGCACACTCTGAAACCCAAGACAAGAATGCTTAGAAAAATTCTTCAACATAGTATTGGTCAAATTCTTCAAACAGTATTGGTCAAATACCTCAACACAGTATTGATCAAATTCCTCAACTTGAGTCATTTTTTAAATTCCTCAACTCTGAGAACGCATATGACCTCTTAAAATTCTTCGCACCTATACTCTGTTCACAGGTACAAAATTTTCATGATGAATCACTAGGTTCTCATCAACCTAACTCATTTGTAGCATTTCTTGAAGAAAATCTGCATGTGTCATCAGATTCGTGAAGAATTCAAATTCCTCAGCGAAGTCCTCAACTGAAGAAAATGGATGATGACAAGAAACAAAACAGTGGAAAGAAGGCAAAGCTGAACACTTCTTTTGAGATTCCTGATGACATTTATGCTGACTATTGCACTCCCGATGAAAAAGTTTATGGAAAAGAAACCAATGCAAATCGCCAAATGAGGCTTCAGAAGATTGAACTGAGATGGGCTACGGAGTGGAAATAATACAAATATGCCACTCCCAAGTACGCCAAGAAATTTGCCCTCAAGCCTCCTTGCAACATACCTCCTCCGGGAGATCAACAAAGTGCAAATCCCTCAAGCATGGTTACTATTGAAGACTATTCTGAAGAAAAACCAAAGTATCTGGCAAAACTGAGTAAAGTTGCCAAACAAGTTGTGACGACTTTCAATGAGGAATCTGCTGCTGCAGATGCTACTTCCTCCTCCACTGCCGCCGAGGCCTCTTCCCCTAAACCAACTCCAAAGAAGGCCGTGATGAAGAAATCAGGTGTAAAGCCCATGTCGTGAACAACTCTCTTAAAGCAACAAAATCCTTAGCCAACTCCAAGTGTTACTGGAAAATCCTCAACTGCTGTGAAGTCCTCAACCGTAGAAAAGTCTTCACTTCCACTGTAACCCCAGTCAAGTGAGCATCCAACAGGGACCCTAATTCCCTCAAGACCACCTGTCTCTATCTCTTCATACAATTCTTCAGGTGGAATTCTGAAGAAAAAGATGACTGCTGGGAGAGGAACAAGGTGCAGCCCAAACAGAGTTGTCCTGAATGTTCCCTCTGCATCAGAGGATGAAGATGAATATGATGATGAAGCACTTGAAACAATCATCAGAAACAACAAGAAAGGGTTGCACAGGCAAAAGTTACAACCATTCCACTCGCACTTGACCCGAAAGTGGTGCTGGACTTCATCGATCTTTGGTACAAAGATCCCAACACACCCATTGATGATTTGAAGCTTCCACCTAGACCTAGTCACATGGTAGCCACATTCATCAATCAAGAAAAATGGAAGGCCCAATAAGACAAACAATCTCAAAAGGAAAAGGTTCAAAAGGAGAAGTACTTGCAACAAAATCTGCTGTCCTTGACGCCAGAGCAACTTGTCTCCACTCAAACTGAGATCAAAACCCTCATTGAGAAATACACTAGCTATCATGCTAATAGGAAAGGATCCAAGGTGAGATTCGTCGAGGCCGCTGCCAAAGCTGTAGCAGCGCACAACAAAAGGGTTGCCAGCTACACCGTACAAATGCCTGATGACTTTGATGAAGAACCTGCTACTGATGAACCTGCTAGACGAGCTGCAGAATAGGTTGTGCTTGAAGAAACTGCTCCTACCAGGACAACTGCATCAGCCGTGCATGATGAAAATGCTCCATCACCAAAGTCTTCAACTGTGAAGAAAATCACTCTTCCATCTACATCAAAAGTGAAGAAAACCAAAGCGACTAAAAAGAAGCCAAGAAGAGAAAGGCATAAACAGCTTCAGAGTCCTCACAGCCAAAACACTTGAGGACTTTGTCAACTTCCTCAACTACTCCAGTTGATGCAACTCCTCTCAATATTGCACCTTCCTATATGATGGTGCCATTTGGTGAGGAGCATGTCATACAAGAAGGGGATGGAGAAATGGAAAGAAAATCGCTGTGCTGCTTCCACACCCATTGATGAGGAGCATGTCATACAAGAAGGGGATCAAATTCCTCAAGCCTCAACTTCTCCTCCTCAGAACACAGAGATGAATGCTATGTTGGAAATATGCCCTAGAGGCAATGATAAATAGTTCTTATTATATTTGCTATTTAAATATAATTGTTTATTATCCATGCTATAATTGTATTGAATGAAAACATAGATACATGTGTGGATACATAGACAAAACAATGTCCCTAGCAAGCCTCTAGTTGGCTAGCCAGTTGATCAATGATAGTCAAGGTTTTCTGACTATGTGCAAGTGTTGTCACTTGATAACTGGATCACATCATTAGGAGAATCAGGTGATGGACTAGACCCAAACTATGAACGTAGCATATTGATCGTGTCGTTTTATTGCTATTGTTCTCTGCGTGTCAAGTATTTGTTCCAATTACCATGAGATCATATAACTCACTGGCACCGGAGGAATACCTTGTGTGCATCAAACGTCACAACATAACTGGGTGACTATAAATGTGTTCTACAGGTATCTCCGAAGGTGTCTGTTGAGTTAGTATGGATCAAGACTGGGTTTTGTCACTCCGTGTGACGAAGAGGTATCTCGGGGCCCATTCAGTAATACAACATCACAGAAAGGCCTTGCAAGCAATGTGACTAAGTGTAAGTCACGGGATCTTTTATTATGGAACGAGTAAAAAGACTTGCTGGTAATGAGATTAAATAGGTAAGCGGATACCGACGATCAAATCTCGGGCAAGTAACATACCGAAGGACAAAGGGAATGACATACATGATTATATGAATCCTTGACACTCAGGTTCAACCGCTAAGATCTTCGGAGAATATGTAGGATCCAATATGGGCATCCAGGTCCCGCTATTGGATATTGACCAAGGAGTGCCTCGGGGCATTTCTACATAGTTCTCGAACCCGCAGGGTTTGCACACTTAAGGTTCGATGATGTTTTAGTATAGTTGAGTTATATGTGTGGTTACCAAATGTTGTTCGGAGTCCCGGATGAGATCACGGACGTCACGAGGGTTTTCGTAATGGTCCGAAAACGAAGATTGATATATAGGATGGTTTCATTTGGTTACCGGAAGGTTTTCGGGCATTACCGGCATTGTACCGGGAGTGACAAATGGGTTCTGGAAGTTCACCACGAGGGGGGAACCCACCCGGAGGAACCCAATGGCTTGATGGTGGCGCACAAGCCCTTAGTGGTCTAGTGGGACAGCCCAAGAGGGCCTTGGCGCCAAGAGAAGGAAAACCAAAGAGAAAAAAAGGGGAGGTGGGAAGGAAGAGAAGGACTCCACTTTCCTATCATAATTGGAGTAGGATTCCTCCTCTCCTCCTAGGCGGCGCACCCTTGAGGGCTTGGCCCTCAAGGGAAGCCTCCTCCCCCTCCCTCCTATTTATAGTGGTGATTTAGGGCTGATTTGCGACAACTTTTGCCACGTGCACCTCAGATCTAGACAGCATAGTTCTTCTTCTAGATCGTATTTCTTCGGAGCTCGGGCGGAGCCCTCTAGGAGTAGATCATCACCACCACTGGAGCACCGTCACGCTGCAGGAGAACTCATCTAGTTCTCCGTCTTGCTTGCTAAATCAAGAAGGCCGAGATCATCGTCGAGCTGTACGTGTGCTGCACGCGGAGGTGCCATCCGTTCGGCACTAGATCGGAACGGATCGTGCGACGGATAGGGGGACGGTTCTTGGGCCAGTTCGTGGGGCTGATCGAGGGATGTGAAGACGTTCCACTACATCAACCGCGTTTCTTAACGCTTCCTGTTGTGCGATCTAAAAGGGTATGTAGATCCAAATCTCCTCTCGTAGATGGACATCACCATGATATGTCTTCGTGTGCATAGGATTTTTTTTGTTTCCCATACAACGTTCCCCAACAGTGGCATCATGAGCTAGGTTAATGCGTAGATGTTATCTCGAGTAGAACACAAAGGGTTTTGTGCACGGTGATGTTCGATTTTCTGCCCTCCTTAGTCTTTTCTCGATTTGGCGGTATTGTTGGATTGAAGCGGCCCGGACCGACATTATTCGTACGCTTACGAAAGACTGGTTTCATCGATTGACATGCAACCTCATTGCACAAAGATGACTGGCGGTGTCGGTTTCTTCAACTTTAGTTGAATTGGTTTTATCCAAGGTGGTCCTTGGAGAGGTTAAATAGCAATTTGCACATCTCCATCGTGTTTTTTGCGAAGTAAGATGCGATCATACTAGATACCCATAGCGGCCACATAAAACATGCAACAACAAATTAGAGGACGTCTAACTTGTTTTTGCAGGGTATGCTTGTGATATGATATGGCTAATGACGTGATGTGATATATTGGATGTATGAAATGATCATGTTGTAATAGTTAATATCGACTTGCACGTTGATGGTACGACAACCGGCAGGAGCCATAGGGTTGTCTTTAAACTAACGTTTGTGTTTGCAGATGCGTTTACTACAATGCTAGGACATAGCTTTAGTAGTAATAGCATAAGTAGCATGACAACCTCGATGGCGACACATTGATGGAGATCATGGTGTGGTGCCGGTGACAAGAAGATCATGTCGGTGCTTTGGTGATGGAGATCAAGAAGCACAAGATGGCATATCATGTCACTTATGAATTGCATGTGATGTCAATACTTTTATGCACCTTATTTTTCTTAGAACGACGGTAGTATTATGAGGTGATCTCTCACTAAATTTTTAAGACGAAATTGTGTTCTCCCCGACTGTGCACCGTTGCTACAGTTCGTCATTTCGAGACACCACGTGATGATCGGGTGTGATAGATTCAACGTTCCCATACAACGGGTGCAAAATAGTTGCACACGCGGAACACTCGGGTTAAGCTTGACCAGCCTAGCATGTGCAGACATGGCCTCAGAACGCATGAGACCAAAAGGTCGAGCATGAATCGTATAGTTGATATGATTAGCATAGAGATGCTTACCACTGAAACTATCCTCAACTCGCGTGATGATCGGACTTGAGTTTGTCAATTTGGATCATGCACCACTCAAATGACTAGAGAGATGTACTTTTTGAGTGGGAGTTTAGCAAGTAATTTGATTAATTAAACTCTAATTATCTTGAACATAGTCTAAGTCCACTTTGAAAATATTTGTGTTGTAGATCAATGGCTCACACAACAGTCACCCTGAATTTTAATACGTTCCTAGAGAAAGCTAAGTTGAAAGATGATGGAAGCAACTTTGTAGACTGGGCTCGTAATCTTAAGTTGCTCCTACAAGCTGGGAAGAAGGATTATATCCTTAATGTTGCGCTAGGACACGAACCACCTACCGCGGCTGACCAAGATGTTAAGAACGCCTGGTTAGCACGCAAGGAGGACTACTCAGTAGTTCAATGTGCAGTCTTGTATGGCTTAGAGCCGGGACTTCAACGTCGCTTTGAGCGTCATGGAGCATTTGAGATGTTCCAGGAGTTGAAGTTTATCTTTCAGAAGAATGCCCGGATCGATAGGTATGAGACCTCCGATAAATTCTATGCTTGCAAGATGGAGGAGAATTCGTCTGTCAGTGAACATGTGCTCAAAATGTCTGGGTACTCAAACGGTCTAGCTGAGCTGGGGATTGAACTCCCGCAAGAGGCTATCACTGAAAAGATTCTTCAATCACTGCCGCCAAGATACAAGAGCTTTGTATTGAACTACAACATGCAAGGGATGAACAAGTCACCCGATGAGTTATTCGCGATGTTGAAAGTCGTAGAGTCAGAACTCCATAAGGGCTTGTTTGGTTAATCCCTTTCATAAGGGGATTGGAGTGGATTGGAGGGGATTAAGGTGAATTTTGACTTGCAGGGGATTTAATCCCTTTCAATACCCTCCAAACCCCTTTAAATTTCGACAAACCAAACAAGGCCTAAAGAGCATCAAGTGTTGATGGTGAATAACACCACTAGTTTCAAGAGAAATGGCAAAGGAAAGAAGGGTAATACCAAGAAGAGCGGCAAGCCTGTTGCCAATCCGACGAAGAAACCCAAAGCTGGACCTAAGCCTGAAACGGAGTGTTATTATTGCAAGGTTCTGGGTCACCGGAAGCGCAACTGCCCCATGTATCTGGCTGATAAGAAGGCGGCCAAGGGAAAATCAGGTATATTCGATATACATGTTATTGATGTGTACTTAACCAACTCTCGTAATAGTGCCTGGGTATTCGATACCGGTTCTATTTCTCATATTTGCAACTCGAAACAGGAACTGCGGAATAAGCGAAGGCTGGTGAAAGATGAAGTGACGATGCACGTGGGAAATGGTTCCAAGGTTGATGCAATCTCCGTCGGCACAGTTTCACTTCAGTTACCATCAGGATTAGTTATGAACTTAAATAATTGTCATTTAGTGCCTGCGTTAAGCATGAACATTATATCTGGATCTTGTTTATTGCGAGACAGTTACTCGTTTAACTCAGAGAATAATGGTTGTTCTATTTCTATCAGTAATATATTTTATGGTCATGCACCCAATGTGAGAGGATTGTTCATATTGAATCTTGATAGCGATGATACACATATACATAACACTGAGACCAAAAGAGTTAGAGTTAACAATGATAGTGCCATGTTTCTGTGGCACTGCCGCTTAGGTCATATTGGTGTAAAGCGCATGAAGAAACTCCATACAGATGGACTTTTGGAGTCACTTGACTTTGATTCACTTGACACGTGCGAACCATGCCTCATGGGCAAGATGAATAAGACTCCGTTCTCCGGAACAATGGAGCATGCGAGTGACTTGTTGGAAATCATACATATCGATGTGTGCGGTCCGATGAGTATGGAGGCACGCGGCGGATATCGTTATTTTCTCTCCTTCACTGACGATTTGAGTAGATATGGTTATGTCTACTTGATGAAGCACAAGTCTGAAACATTGGAGAAGTTCAAGCAACTTCGGAATGAAGTTGAAAATCATCGTAACTAGAAGATCAAGTTCCTATGGTGTGATCGTGGGGGTGAATATCTGAGTTTCGAGTTTGGTGCTCACTTAAGACAATATGGAATTGTTTCACAGTTGACACCGCCTGGAACACCACAACATAATGGTGTGTCCGAACGTCGTAATCGTACTTTATTAGAGATGGTGCGATCCATGATGTCTCTTACCGATTTGCTGTTATCGTTTTGGGGTTATGCATTAGAGACAACTGCATTCACTTTAAATAGGGAACCATCAAAATCCGTTGAGACGACATCATAGGAACTATGGTATGGCAAACTACCAAAGTTGTCATTTCCTAAAGTTTGGGGATGTGATGCTTATGTCAAAAAGCTTCAGCCTGAAAAGCTGGAACCCAAAGCGAAAAAGTGTGTCTTCACAGGTTACCCAAAAGAGACAGTTGGGTATACCTTCTATCTCAAATCCGAGGGCAAAGTGTTTGTTGCTAAAAACAGAGCTTTTCTTGAGAAGGAGTTTCTCTCGAAAGAATTGAGTGGGAGGAAGATAGAACTTGATGAGGTTGTCGAACCCCTAATCCCCCAAGATGGTGGCGCAGGGCAAGGGGAAACCCCTGTTGCTGCGGTGCCGGTTGAGGAGGAAGTTGATGATGATGATCATAAAACTTCGGATCAAGTACCTATCGGACCTCGCAGGTCAACAAGATCACGTACTGCTCGTGAGTGGTACGGTAATACTGTCTTATCAAATATGTTGTTAGACAACAATGAACCTACGAATTCTGAAGAAGCAATGGTGGGCCTGGATTCCAACAAATGGCTAGAGGCCATGAAGTCCGAGATAGGATATATGTACGAGAACAGAGTATGGACTTTGGAGGTACTACCTGAAGGCCGCAAGGATATTCAGAACAAATGGATCTTTAAGAAGAAGACAGACGCAGACAGTAATGTGACCATTTATAAAGCTCAACTTGTGGCAAAGGGTTTTTTCACAAGTTCAAGGAGTTGACTACGATGAGACGTTCTCACCGGTAGCGATGCTTAAGTCCATCCGAATCATGTTAGCAATAGCTGCATTTTTCGATTATGAAATCTGGCAGATGGATGTCAAACGGCGTTCCTTAACGATTTTCTAAAGGAAGAGTTGTATATGATGCAACCCGAAGGTTTTGTCGATCCGAAGAATGCTAACAAAGTATGAAAGCTCCAGCGATCCATTTATGGACTGGTGCAAGCATCTCAGAGTTGGAATAAGCGCTTTGATGAGGTGATCAAAGCATTTGGGTTTATACAAGTGGTTGGAGAATCTTGTATCTACAAGAAAGTGAGTGGGAGCTCTGTGGTGTTTCTAATATTATATGTGGATGATATATTGCTCATTGGAAACAACGTGGAGATTTTGGAGAGCATAAAGGATTACTTGAATAAAATTTTCTCCATGAAGGACCTAGGAGAAGCTGATTACATTCTAGACATTAAGATCTATAGGGATAGATCTAAATGCCTGATAGGACTTCCACAAAGCACATACCTTGATAAAGTTTTGAAGAAGTTCAAAATGGATCAGTCCAAGAAAGGGTTCTTGCCAGTGTTACAAGGTATAAAGTTGAGTAAGACTCAGTGCCCAGCAACTGCGGAAGATAGAGAACAAATGAGTTATGTCCCCTAAGCTTCAGCCGTAGGTTCTATCATGTATGCAATGATGTGCATTAGACCAGACGTCAGCTTAGCCATAAGTATGGTAGGCAGGTTTCAGAGTAATCTGCGAGTGGATCACTGGACGGCGGTCAAGAATATTCTGAAGTACCTGAAAAGGACTAAGGAAATGTTTCTCGTTTATGGAGGTGACAAAGAGCTCGTCGTAAAAGGTTATGTCAACGCAAGTTTTGACACCGATCCAAATGACTCTAAGTCGCAAACCGGATACATATTTATTCTTAAGGGGGTGCAGTAAGCTGGTGCAGTTCCAAGCAGAGCATAGTAGCAGATTCTACATGTGAAGCGGAGTACATGGCTGCCTCGGAGGCAGCAAAGGAGGGTGTATGGATGAAGCAGTTCATGACAGATCTTGGAGTTGTGCCGAGCGCACTAAATCCAATAACTCTGTTATGTGACAACACTGGTGCCATTGCCTTAGCAAAGGAACCAAGGTTTCACAAGAAGACCAGGCACATCAAACGACACTTCAACCTCATCCGCGACTATGTCGAAGGAGAGGATGTGAATATTTGCAAAGTGCACACGGATCTGAATGTAGCAGACCCGCTGACTAAACCTCTTCCATGGGCAAAGCATGATCAACAGCAGAACTGTATGGGTGTTCGATTTATTACAATGTAAATCGCATGGCGATGTGAGGACTAGATTATTGACTCTAGTGCAAGTGGGAGACTATTGGAAATATGCCCTAGAGGCAATGATAAATAGTAATTATTATATTTCCTATTTAAAGATAATCGTTTATTATCCATGCTATAATTGTATTGAATGAAAACATAGATACATGTGTGGATACATAGACAAACAATGTCCCTAGCAAGCCTGTAGTTGGCTAGCCAGTTGATCAATGATAGTCAAGGTTTTCTGACTATGTGCAAGTGTTGTCACTTGATAACTGGATCACATCATTAGGAGAATCATGTGATGGACTAGACCCAAACTACGAACGTAGCATATTGATCGTGTCGTTTTATTGCTATTATTTTCTGCGTGTCAAGTATTTGTTCCTACGACCATGAGATCATATAACTCGCTGGCACCGGAGGAATACCTTGTGTGCATCAAACGTCACAACGTAACTGGGTGACTATAAAGGTGTTCTACAGGTATCTCCAAAGGTGTCCGTTGAGTTTGTATGGATCAAGACTAGGTTTTGTCACTCCGTGTGACGGAGAGGTATCTCGGGGCCCACTCGGTAATACAATATCACACACAAGCCTTGCAAGCAATGTGACTAAGTGTAAGTCACGGGATCTCGTATTACGGAATGAGTAAAGAGACTTGCTGGCAACGAGATTGAAATAGGTATGCGGATACCGACGATCAAATCTCGGGCAAGTAACATGCCGAAGGATAAAGGGAATGACATACGGGATTATACGAAATCTTGACACTGAGGTTCAACTAATAAGATCTTTGGAGAATATGTAAGATCCAATATGCGCATCCAGGTCCCGCTATTGGATATTGATTGAGGAGTGCCTCGGGGCATGTCTACATAGTTCTCGAACTCGCAGGGTCTGCACACTTAAGGTTCGATGATGTTTAATATAGTTGATTTATATGTGTGGTTACCGAATGTTGTTCGGAGTCCCGGATGAGATCACGGACATCACGAGGGTTTTCGGAATGGTCCGAAAACGAAGATTGATATATAGGATGGTTTCATTTGGTTTCCGGAAGGTTTTCGGGCATTACCGGCATTGTACCAGGAGTAACGAATGGGTTCCGGAAGTTCACCGGGAGGGGGGCAACCCACCCGGAGGAAGCCCAATGGCTTGAGGGTGGCGCACCAGCCCTTAGTGGGCTGGTGGGACAGCCCAAGAGGGCCTTGGCGGTAAGAGAAGAAAAACGAAAGGGAAAAAAGGGGAGGTGGGAAGGAAGAGAAGGACTCCACTTTCCAATCCTAATTGGAGTAGGATTCGTCCTCTTCTCCTAGCCGGCGCACCCTTGAGGGCTTGGCCCTCAAGGCAAGCCTCCTCCCCCTCCCTCCTATATATAGTGGTGATTTAGGGCTGATTTGAGACAACTTTTTCCACGTGCAAGTCAGATCTGGACACCATAGTTCTTCCTCTAAATCGTATTTCTGTGAACCTCGGACGGAGCCCTGCAGGAGTAGATCGTCACCACCACCGGAGCGCCGTCATGCTGCCGGAGAACTCATATACTTCTCCGTCTTGCTTGCTGGATCAAGAAGGCTGGGATCATCGTCGAGCTGTACATGTGCTGAACGCGGAGGTGCCGTCCGTTCGACACTAGATTGGAACGGATCGTGGGACGGATAGCGGGACGGTTCGTGGGGCTGATCGAGGGACGTGAAGAGGTTCCACTACATCAACCACGTTTCTTAATGCTTCCTGCTGTGTGATCTACAAGGGTACGTAGATCCAAATATCCTCTCATAGATGGACATCATCATGATAGGTCTTCGTGTGCGTAGGAAATTTTTTGTTTCCCATGCAACGTTCCCCAACATGGTGAAGAAAGGGATGAAGATGTGGACATTGTCTACAACACACCAGTGATACATGGTGAATTTGGGGAAAAGGCTCATCCCAATTCTTGATTGGTCTCTCCAGTTCTTAAAATACACGAGTCCCGTGCAGCCATTGAAGTTTTGACTGGATCAGAAGAAAAGATCACTCCGACGAAGTTTGTTCCGGATCAAGAATCAGCCGCATCACGTGATGAAACTAAAAATGTTGTAGAAACCGCTGCGCCAGAAACAGATACATCGGGCCAGCATATTCCTATGACTAAAGATGTGCATGAAGAAACTACACCTGCACAAAGTGAAGAAACTACTGCCGAACCACTTGTTGCAAATCCTTAGACAACTGACATGGTGGCTCTGATTCTTCAGGTTGATCAAAATCTTCAGCTAAATCCTCAACCAAAGCCTCGTCAGCTTTACTTCAAAAAGCCAAAGTTTCAAACATAAATGTTCTATGATGAGCAGCATTTCTTCATTGGTGCCAATCCATATGAAAAACTTCGTATCAGGCACTAGAGGTTTTGGACAGGCACGCAACTCAAGTACTATAGTGCGGTGCTAGTTGACAAGAACAAGATCTTCGACCATCGACACATTATTCATGGAGATATCAAAAACATTTCATGCTTTACCCCAGCTCTGAATGTTCTTCATGATGCAGGGTTACTTCAATTTTGCACCGACCTGTGTGGTTGCAATGGAGAGCTTATTCTTTAATTCTATGCAACCCTGCTTATTTCTGGTGACCCCAAAAACATCAACTCTTGGGTCTTGGACTGGATGACCGAAAATACTCATTTTACTACTCCAGCCACAGAATTGCTTCGAGCTCTGTTAGTTCAAATTCCTTTAGAAGGGGCATGGTATTTATATGATGAAAAAGAGCTGCCCAATCATATGATATAAGTACTCATGAAGCCCTTAGCTCATGGCAAGCCTCCAAGGACTCAATTCCTGGTGAAGGAATTGAAATATGTGCCCAGGACAGTCTACAAGATCTTGGCCCAAAACTTCACTCCTATCAAAGGTCATGACTCTAAAGAAGATGTTGTGGGGATCATGAAGAATATGCTCTTTCACATCATTCACGGAATCCAGATAAATCTTCATGATTTCTTCATGAGGACCTTGGCCACAAATGCTTTGTCACCATTTGAGCTGGAGATATATGTGCCATGGATCATGAGGTTCATTAGGACCATATCTTCAATACACTATCAGCCTGATTACCTTAATCACCTCAGTTATTTGCCTCCTCTTGAAGTCCTCGAGAAATATTTTGAACTGACTGAAGGCAAAGGAAAATCTACGATAGATGAAGGAACTCGGCCTCTGGATGGTCAATTTCATCAGTCTGCATCATATTCTACCAGTGACAACACAACATTAGAAGAGTCTGTTGGTAAGGCAAAAGCTTCAAGCCCAACTATCCCACGGGTGATGACTGACCGATAGCTTCTCCTCCGTCTTCATCAGAAAATTGATCGAAACCAGAAGTGGGTTAAGTGTCAGTTTGGCCCCATTGTGAAAACCCTCAATGCAACTCAAAATGTTGTGAAGAAAAACCACTACTATCTTCATGAAGTATTTGATCGCACTTGGGCCATACTGTCACAGCTCCAGACTCCTAAGGAACTGAAAGAATGGAGTTCACTCAAGACTTCGACTTGTCGTGGCAACCAAAGAAGAAATTCAAGAAGATCCCAGTTCCTGACTTGGTGGACAGTTCATTTTCCTCATTTTGCTTTGCTGATGAATTTGAAGATCTTGATGACACAACTGTTGGTCCAACCAGAGCGAATGACCCGAAGAATGCTGGCGTTCGTCCTCCATCAACAAGTTGATATTCTTCAGGGGCGTTAGTCCTTAGTTTTTGTCCCTTTTTGTCACTTGATGACAAAAGGGGGAGAAATCTGAGTTAATCTTCAAGCAGATCTACTTTATGGGCTATTATAAACTTTGTTAAGTTACAACTCTCATTCTTCTCACATTTTAGCTGTAATGAGTTGTAACTTAAGCCTAGTGGTGGTCTAACACTTTTGAATGTTTTTCCTCGCATGCTTATTCCTCAAGTCGATCATGGTGAAATTCGTCAGACACCATTTTTCACGATGCATTTAAAATTCCTCATATTATATGTTAAATGCGTGTACGAATTACAAGATATAGGGGGATATCTCCATGGTATAAATCATCAATGCGCATTTGCAGTCCAAAGCAAATTCCTCAAGCATGCACATCTTCAGGGGGAGTTTCTCTATATCTTGCAATCAAATTCCTCAAACTCTATACTTACTCTTCATATTTTTATCCCCGTTGAAAACTTAACCTATTTTTCATCAACCACCAAAAAGGGGGAGATTGTAAGTGCATCTAGTGCCCCTTAGAGATATTGGTGGATTGAAGACTTATAGGTTAAGAGACAAATATGTTTGTGAGTGTACACGAGCTCGATAAGTCGCTGAGGAGTTTGAGTTATTCAAAAAATATCGACCCCTAAAAATTTATGTCTTCGGGTGAAGACTTTGGTCATTCCTTGAAGACTTTGATAGATAAGAAATTGCTATTCCTCATGAATACTTTGAAATTGAGGAATTTGGTGTATCCCAAAGGAAATGCTCTGAAGACTTTGAAGCTTGAAGATTTACTCTTTCTGTTTCATTTTCATCTTTCTTGAGTCATATGAACACCGTACTGTTAAAGGGGGTCGAGGTAATACTAAGGAAAGATTTACTCATGATGCTCAACTCAAAACCTACAGATACCAAATCCTTCAAGTGAAGCCTTTGAAAATCTCTCACATCTTAGTCAAAGTCTTCAGTGACAAAGACGAAGTTCTTCTAGTCGCTAAAGAAATTGCACTAACTGAGGAGTTACGATTTCACTAGTGCGAACTACCTATCAGTGAGGAACACGAGAGACATGAGGACTTTTATAGTTCAAAGATCCAACCCTTGCCGCACCGTGCGCCACCTATCCCCAATCTTATCCACACAGCGATCATATCATTGGTGGCATTAATGTCATATCATGTCGCGATGCTCCGAGGCTATAAATAGCTCCCCCCCACAATCATTAGTTGGTTGGCTGCTCCGAAAAAAACCGACACTTGTCATTTAGACCAACCCAATCCTCGAGGACTTCAAGCTAAAATCATCTAGTGCGGAAAAACCCCAAACACCCAAACAAGAACCCCAAAAGCCCAAAGTGATTGAGCATCACTGAAGAGATTGTTCCTGTGTGGAACCGATGCTTGTTATCTTTGAGGATTGTGCATATTCCAGACGGTTCGGCATCATGGTCTACATCATCAAGGAGTCAATTCTGGATCACCTGGTGACCGAGTTTGTGAGGGTTTGGAAGTCTGCCCTGAAGACTTACCATGAGTGTTGGTAGAGGACTATGTGTCCTTAGCTCAAGGAGAATACGGTAGGGACTGTGTGTCCTTGGTTGGAATACCAAGCCACTCCAAACGAGACGAACGACTATCACAACAGTTGGAACTGGGTCGTCAAACCATTATCTTCATCGAGCCACGGTTTCTATTTCTTCAACTCTTTCATTTCCTCAATTGCATGTTGATGACTTTGATCTGTACTATTTGAAGAATTTGACTGAAGACTTTCTCTAATTCCTCAGCTCAAATTCCTCACTTAAGGTATTCATCACCTGCTTATCTTGATCATGCGACCCGTGCAACCTGAACGTTTCACCTCACTCTGAGGACTAAGCTATAGACGCTTTCACACGTCTATTTGAGCACTTATTCCGCTACACTATGTCGATATAACACACTTTCACAGGGCAAATTTGTTCATGTATTTGGGAGTCACATACCTGTACTCCCTCCACTGTTTGGCCCATCTCCGCTCCATTTGCTGCAAGCGCGTTTTGCGCTTTTCTTTTTTCTCTTTTCCATAAATTTCTTCATCGGGTGTGCAGTATTCATCATAGAAGTCATCAGGAATTTCAAAGGCAATGTTGAGTTCTGCGTTCTTTCTACCCTTCCGTTTCTTCTCATGAATCATTTTCTTCACTTGAGGAATATAAATTTTTGAGGACTCTGATGAAGAATTTGAAGAGGTCATATGCGTTCTTAGAAGATTTTAAAAAACGACTCAAGTTGAGGAAATTGACTAATACTGTTTTGAGGAATTTTGCTAAGTGTCCTTGACATGGGTTCGAGAGTTGTGCATATCTGAGAATTTACACAATAGAGGAATATGTTGAGGAATTGAGTGACTTAGTGAAAATTTTAAGGTGTTCTAAGGCATGGAGGTGTTCATGTGATGAATTTGCTGAGGAATAACACATTTCAATGATTTAATGGAAACATAAGGATCAACAGTGGTAGTAGAACTAGATTTTAATTAACCTCGATGAAGAACACAAAGAACATGACGAACCGTAGACGGTGAAAAGAGAAGCTCGTCGGTTCAGATCTTTAGCGCCCTAACTCGGTGGTTGAAGACAACTACAGCAGCGGTGGAGGAAGAAGATCCGTGGCCGACGTTAGTATGCGATCGATGATGTCGAGGTAGTGAAGCTTTTCCTCACCGGCCGCCTTGATTTCCAGGGTGGCGCTAGATCTGGATTTTTGCGGTAATAAGTGGGAACGAGAGGAAGAAATGACCTTGGGGTTAAGAGTGGGGTATTTATAACCCACGTGGGTAACGGTCCGGTCCGAAAGTTTCGGACCACAATGTCCCTAGCCCTTCCTGTCTGCTCGATAGGTGGCACAAACGTATTAAGCGGTGGAGTTAGTGGAGATCATGCTTAACTAATTGTGGGTAGTGGGTAGGGTTTGAGCAATAATGGCTGGAAAGTATTTGAATGAAATTTTGAGGACTTCGTTCGCAAATTCTTCAGCTGACAAGGATTCACTGAATACTTTGAACGAGTTCCAAACAAAACGCATATGAAGAATTTGAGAATAGACTGGGTTGAGCTTTGCAGAGAGGGGGATCGGGTCCGACCACATTCACTTAGTAGAAAAACACCGCATGAAGACTTAGCAATAAGTGAATGCTGTTGAGGACATTCAAAGCTCATAACTTATTATATAGTCAATGACGAAAATATTTAAAAAGTTTAAAGAATTTGAACTTCTGAGGAATTTGCAATCTTGAGGTTTTTGACAAGCCGGAGACTTTGAAGATTTAAAGAATTTGCAAAAATCTCAACTTTGAAGAATTTCAGCTTGAAGAATTTCAAATTGGGTTGGTGGCGTGACCCACCGTATAAGAATGATGATTTCACGCACCACGTACCATTGTCGTAGGATCTTGAGAATCAAATTCTTCATTAATTTGTTCACACTTGGAGTGTTATTCTTTATTGATTGAAGAAAAATGTTACTTCGCATGTTCCACATCTAAGTCGTCAATTTTTCATAAGTGTTAGGATGTGTGTCCTTTTCATAGAACATTCGAAGATTCTAAGATATTTAGCTCACACCGCAACTTCCAAAATCTCTTTTCATCCAAGGGCTTAGTGAAGATATCAGCTAGCTGGAATTGAGTATTCATGTGGTCGATGACGATGTTTCCCTTGAGTACATGATCATGAAGAAAATGATGCCGAATCTGGATGTGCTTGGTCTTCGAGTGTTGTACTGGGTTGTATGCAATCTTTATTGCACTCTCATTGTCGCAGTATAGTGGCACATTCTTCATGTTGATGCTGTAGTCCTTGAGGGATTGCTTCATCCACAACAATTGAGCAAAGCAAGAACCAACAACAATGTACTCAGCTTCAAAAGTGGAAAGTGACACAAAGTTCTGCTTCTTTGAGGACCAACCAACTAAGAATCGTCCCAGGAAATGGCAGGCGCCACATGTTGACTTGGGATCCACACGGTCACCAACATAACCAAAATAAGAATATCCAACTAGGTGAAGATTTGAGCCCTTGGGGTACCATATTCCAAGCGTTGTTGTGTGAGCTAGATATTGAAGAATATGTTTCACAGCCTTATGGTGTGATTACTTTGGTTTTTCTTGGAAATGGGCACACATGCAAACACTAAGCATAATGTCTAGCTAGATGCACATAGGTACAATAAAGAGCCAATCATAGAGCGATATACCTATTGATCAAAATCTTTACCATTTTCGTCAATGCAGAGGTGGCCGTTGGTATGCATGGGAATTTTGACGCCTTCGCATTCATTCATGCCGAATTTCTCCAGGACATCCTTGAGGTATGTCTCCTGAGAAATGAAGATGTCGTTGCATTGCTGACGAATTTGAAGCCATAAGAAGAATTTCAGCTCCGCCATCATGGACATTTGATATTCTTCACCCATCATGTAAGCGAATTCATCACTGTAATGTTGATGAGTACAACCAAAGATGATATCGTCCACATATATTTGGCATACAAACAGTTCATTATCATAGGATTTTGTGAAAAGAGTAGGGTCGAGTGAACCGGGTTTGAAGCCTTTCTTCACTTGGAATTCCTTCAATGTTTCATACCATGCCCGAGGTGCTTGCTTGAGGCCATAGAGTGCTTTGTTGAGTCTAAAGACTTTGTCAGAATGCTTCAGGTCTTCAAAACCTGGGCGCTGAGCTACATATACTTCTTCCTCAAGCTTACCATTGAGGAATACACTTTTCACATCCTTTTGATATAGTTTAATATTATGATGATTAGCATAAGCAAGCAATATACGAATAGCTTCAAGTCTAGCATTTGGTGCAAAAGTTTCATCAAAGTCAATTCCTTCAACCTGTGTATAGCCTTGGGCTATAAGTCATGCCTTGTTCCTCACTACCTGACCGTCCTCGTCTTGCTTGTTTTGGTAGGTTCATTTGGTTGCGATGACATTGTGCTTGCGTGGATCGGGCTATTTGATGAGTTCCTACACACTGTTAATCTTGAATTCATGAAGTTCATCTTGCATAGCTTGAATCCACTCAGGTTACATTAAGGCTTCACAACTTTTGAGGGTTCTGTGATAAACACAAAGGAAGAATGCCCACAAAACTTAATCAAATGTGAAGCTTTTGAGCGAGTGAGGGGACCCAGCGCATTGATGTCATCGAGGATTTTGTCAATTTCCACTTCATTTGCAATCCTTGATGCATGGATTGAAAACTTTGGTTGGGTTGAGGAATTTGGTGTGGAGAAATTTTCTCAGGTGCACCTGCTTGAATTTCGTCATTGTTTGGGACGTCTTCCTCAACAGGAGGTTCTTCCTCAGTAGGAATGATATCTTCAGTAGCCTTGAGCTTAGTAGATTCCTCAGAAGTCAATTTATCTGGCATGGGTGGGAGGTGGTCTATTTGCGAGCCATTAGTTTCATCGAACAACACAATTACAGTTTCAACAACCTTGTTGTGGTAGTTGTTGAAGACTCTGTAGGTGTGCGAGTCCTTTCCGTAACCGAGCATAAAACCCTCATGTGCTTTTGGTGCGAATTTTGAACCGTGGTGAGGATCTCTAGTCCAGCATCTTGCACGGAATACTTTTAAATAACTTACATTGGATTTCTTGTTAGTGAGGAGTTCATATGAAGTTTTCTTGAGGAATTTGTGAAGATATTTCCTGTTGATGATGTGGCACGCAGTATTGATTGCCTCAAACCATAAGTGACGAGGAGTTTGATATTCTTCAAGCATAGTCCATGCCATCTCAACCAGAGTCCTGTTCTTGCGCTCGACGACACCATTCTGTTGAGGAGTGTAAGGAGCAGACAATTCGTGAGTAATACCAAGTTCATCAAGATAGTCATCAAGGCCGGTATTCTTGAATTCTGTCCCATTGTCACTCCTAATGTGTTTGATCTTGACGCCTAAGTTCGTCGATGCCCTTGAGGAAAATCATTTGAAGACTTACTGCACTTTTGTTTTGTAAAGAATGATATGCACCCAAGTATAACGAGAATAGTCGTCAATGATGACAAAGCCATATAGAGATGCTGCATTGGTTAGAGTAGCATAATCAGTAGGTCCAAAGAGATCCATGTGAAGCAATTCAAAAGAACATGTATTAGTCATCATAGTCTTCTAGGGGTTCTTGCATGTGGTCATCTTTCCAGACACACAAGCCCCGCAGAGATGACCCTTGAGAAATTTGACGCTTTCGATGCCAATGACATGATTCTTCTTCGCCAGCGTTTGCAAATTCCTGATGCTCGCATGACCAAGTCGTCGATGCCATAGCCAACCCTGTGAGGCTTTTGCAAGAAGACATGTGGCTGGCTGAGTACCTGTGGAGAAATCAACAATGTACAAATCTCCTCTCTAAAGCCTCCGAAGACTTTGGATTTGTCAGATTCCATGATGAATATGCATCGATATTTTCCAAAGATGACAATCTTATCAAGATCACAAAGCATTGAGACTGCCATAAGGTTAAACCCAAGGGATTCAACAGGCATGACCTTGACCATGTGTCGGTCGTTAGAAATAGCCACCTTACCAAGTCCCAATACCTTGCTTTTACCTTTGTCTGCGTAGGTGGTATGCTTCAGTGGTGATGGAGTTAGCGGGATATTCATTAATTGGCTTTTGTCACCAGTCATGTGATTTGTACACCCACTGTAAAGAACCCACTCTGTGGTTTTGGGTTTGTTATCCTCGTGACGAATTAGTGCTGCTTACCATCTCATATGCTTCAGAGTGAAGAATATGATATCAAATTCATCACACTTGAATATCATCATATAAGGTATATTTTAGACATAATAAGGACGAGTGAAATGATAAGTCATTTCATCACGATTAGCTTGCGTTGTAAGTGCATCTAGTGCCCCTTAGTTATTTTGGTGTATTGAAGACTTATAGGTTATGGAACTGATATGTTTGTAAGTGTACACAAGCTCTATAAGTACCTGAGGAATTTGAGTTATTCGAAGAATATCGACCCATAAAAATTTATCTCATCGGCTCAAGACTTTGGTATTTCCTCTAAAGACTTTGAAAGTGAGGAAATTGGTGTGTCCGTGAAGAAATTGATATGAATACTCTGAAGCATGAAGACTTTCCTTATCATAGTTTCATTTTCTGTATTCTGTGTCATAGGACCACCGTACTGTTAAAGGGGGTCGAGGTAAAACTAAGGAAAAGTTTACAAGTTATGCTGGCCCAACAACGCTTCGCATGCGTGTGTGGCCTAGGCCCGGGGGCTCCTATTGGTGCACTAAAGACTGGGGTCCCTAGTGCCCCAGACTTGTGCACGGGCGCGAAGACCCCTTCCGGCAGGGCACGGCCGGACCCAGTCAAGGTGCAACCCCCAAGGTTATCAAGGCCTTGGAAAGCCTGCCTTACCGGGAAGATGACCAAGGCCGCACCCATTTAGTGGCGTGATGAACTCACCAAGTACAAGACCCGGCAAGATCCCTTATCGGGATGACGACTCAAGCCCTCGGAAAACTCCGTTGCGGAGACAAAGACTCAAGGCCCCAGCAAGCTCCTTGCCGGGATGACGGGCTTGGCCACTGCTAGGCAACCGACCTTGCCACAGTGCCACCGCCCCCAAGTGCCAGCGCATTCCGCATGTGACAGCGCAGCGTCCAGGTGTCGAAACACCTGGATACGTGTCTTTACCAGCACATAGCTAACAAGGACAAGACGTGCATTAAATGCACCTGATAGCGGTAGATGGATAAGCACCACCCTAGGTTCACTGTAACTCCTCGTGAACCTACCACCGAGCACTGTAGGTGACCGCTTTGCCTATAAATGGAGGCCCTTAGCTCATTTCGAAGGGCCTAGACTTTTCGGACATCGACCCATAAGACGGTCATCAATGGTCACTGTAACAATCAACAACAAAATGCTTAATACAACGAACAAGCAGGCCGTAGGGTTTTACGCGTAAGCGGCCCGAACCTGGGTAAAAATGCTTGCCCGGTGCTGATTGTTAGCTATGCTCTTCACGTCACCTCTCCCCACCCTATGATCACAAGGGTTTCATGTTGATTCCCATAGGTGTCGACCTAGCATCGCAGACATCTTCGGCGCGCCAGGTAGGGGATGTGGAGTTTTACGCGAATATGAGCAAACTCAGCACCAGATTCTTGGAGTTTGGGCACTGCGTCGCAATTCCCCTGGAAATGGGGTACCACGACGGACGCTCTGTTCTGTTACGGCTTCCCAAGGCTTGTGCGAGCGCGTTGCTGCGCGAGCGCGAGGTAGGGAGGCGGAGGCTCCAAAGGCGGGTCCGTCAGGCCGATGCGTCACTCAGGGCCATCGTGCAGCTGTAGAGTGCGTACATGGGAGCTTCATAGATGCCTCGGTGCATACTCCGGCGGATGCACCTCTGCGGAGTGATGCATAGTCGTTGAGGATGCGCCAAACGGTCTCGAAGCCCCGGCACGCACTCCAGCGTAAGTGTTGTGCCCCTGAGAACGTCGTATCGTGCCCCAAGATTCGCCCGGGGGCTCTGCAAGCACAGCCTAGCAAAAGAAAAGTAAAGGGGTTACATCCTGGCCAACTTTTTCTCCAAACAACGGTCGCGGACTGTCAGCAAGAATTCTTTGCCAGAGAAAAGCAGCCGGGAGCGGTAATTTCCTGCTTGCCGGGGACCCCGACGCCCCGACAAAAGATTCAAGCGCCATGCAACCACGGCGTGAGCACATAATTTTTGAGTTTAAGATTCAGATCTGAAGTAGATAGATTCTCTGTTTTCCCTTTAAAAGTTTCCAATCTTTGTGTGTGGAGTTTGCGCATACTGGGACTTTTCCAAAGATCAGTGCACCTTGTCTTTGTTTCGAACTCGTTCAAACGACCTGAAGGCCACACAGCGCCTTCAAACTGTTTCGAACCTGATCAACAGAGCAAGCAGCTACGTAGCGCCTGATTTCGTCTCAAGCTGCGCTTGGCGATTTCTATGGTTGCACTGAACGCATCAAGGAGCCTTGCCGGTAGTTGCCGGCAAGCTCCCATAGAATGCAAAGATGAATCATAGAAAGAATAGAATCCGGAAAGGGGAAAAATATTTTTTTCATTCATTTGAACGGATACATTTGACTCCACTTACAAAGCGTTGTTGTCCTAACCTAAAGACTCTGTCTTTTGACGATGATCGACATATGCGGAGGAGTGAAGTTCAAAAAGACAAAAAGCGGGCCAGCCCCCGGCTGGGCCCTCCTGGACCAGGATTACGCGGTGGAGAGCAGCGCCGGAGGAGATGAAGGGGCCGGAGCCAATGGTCGCACCGCCTCGAAGACGAGGCGCCGATGCGGGCGTCGGCAAGGAGGCGAAGAGGCATGACCGGGCACCGGCGGCAGGGCCAACAGTCAGTCGGAGCTCGGTGAGTCGTACTCCGACCTGACCCCCCGGGATCTCGACCTGCTAAGAGCGCCACTGCCGTCCCCCTCGTCGCGGTCGCTTGGGGAGCGACGCTCAGTGCCGCTCGACAGATATTCGCAGCGGCCGAGAAGCACACATGGGCGCCCCTAGAACAGGAGAGAGCCTTGAAGAAGGCGGAGGCGCTCGAGTAGCGCTCCGGCTCCCTCGACCTCGACCTCCACGACGACCGTGGCCCCTCGCCCTTCCTCCGCCACGGGCGCTCAGGCCGTCTTCCGCCGTGGCGCCCCCAGAAGTTGTGACATGATCTGAACGGGATCCTCTCGCCGCCCTAGCGGCCGACGGTGGCTGATCCCGTCCCCTAACCATGGTTAGGGGCGAGCGCCACCTGCAGACAGAAGAAAACTCTGAAGATCAAGGCTGAGGAGTTGTTGGGTTCAGAAGAATTTGGGTGAGCAAAACCCGTCGCAAACCCTCCCAATTTATACGACGGGGCACGGGGGCTAGCCTCCCTTGCTCCGGAAGCCACCACCCCGCTCGCCTAATCACTCTTGCTCACGGTGAACAGAGAACCGCCCTGCTGCACCAATGCATGCATGGGCGGGCCCAGCCACTACTGCGCCTTTTAAGGCTACGTCTGCCTCCTGTCCATCAATAACTGCGCATGCCACGCGCGTGGCAGAGGCGTTTTAGGAGGTGGAAAGGCCACTCCACGCATGACCCCCTACTTCGCGCGTCTAAGGGGCGACGTGGGGAAAAACAACTACCATCGGATCCAGCTACGAAAGCCCGTGCACCTCTTTGGTGCTGGCCCAACAACGCTTCGCATGCGTGTGCGGCCTAGGCCCGGGGGCTCCTGTCGGTGCACTAAAGACTGGGGTCCCTAGTGCCCCAGACTTGTGCACGGGCGTGAAGAGCCCCTGCCGGCAGGGCATGGCAGGACCGAGTCAAGATGCAACCCCCAAGATTATCAAGGTCTCCGCAAGCCTGCCTTGCCGGGAAGAAGACCAAGGTCGTGCCCATTTAGTGGCGTTATGAACTCACCAATTACAAGAACCTGGCAAGCTCCCTTTCCGGGATGACGACTCAAGCCCCCTGCAAGCTCCCTTGCTAGGACGAAGACTCAAGGCCCCGACAACCTCCTTGCCGGGATGACTGTCCTCGCCATTGGTGGGTAACCGCCCTGGCCACAGTGCCACCGCCCTCAAGTGCCAGCGCATTCCGCATGCGCCAGCGCAGGGTCCATGTGTCGAAACGTCTGGATACGTGTCTTCACCAGCACGTCGATGAAAAGGACAAGACGTGCATTAAATGCACCTGACAGCGGTAGATGGATAAGCACAACCCTAGGTTCACTCTAAATCCTCGTGAACCTACCACCGAGCACTGTAGGTGACCCCTTTGCCTACAAATGGATGCCCTTAGCTCATTTCGAAGGGGTTAGACTTTTAGGACATCGACCGATAAGACGGTTATCAACGGTCAGTGTAACAATCAACAAAAAAATGCTTAATACAACCAGGCAAGCAGGACGTAGGGTTTTACACGTAAGCGGTCCGGACCTGGGTAAAAAGGCTTCCCGGGTGCTGATTGTTATCTCTGCTCTTCATGTCACCTCTCCCCGCTCTACGATCACAAGGGTTTCACGTTGATTCCCATAGGTGTCGACCTCGCATTGCCGACAAAAGCCTACAGAGTCAAACCCTTCGAACGAAGCCTTTGGAAATCTTGAACAGCTTAGTCAATTTCTTTAGTGACAGAGACGAAGGTCTTCTAGTCTCTAAGGAATTTGCTCTAACTGAGAAGTTAGGTCTCCGCCAGTGCGAATAACCTACATGTGAGGAACATGAGTGACACGATGACTTTCAAAGTTGAAAGGTTCCGATCGTTGTTGTGCTGCGCGCCAGCTGTCCCCAACCTTATCCACAAAACGGTCATATCATTAGGGGCATTAATTTCAATTCATGTCGGGATTTCTCCCCGTCTATAAATAGCCACCCCCATAACCACTAGTTGGTTGGCTGCTCCAAGAGAGAAACTCACACGTGTTATTTGAGAGCAACCCATTCCTCGAAGACTTTGATAGAAAATTGTGAGTGAGGAAAAACCCCAAACACCCAAACCAAAACCCAAAACTCAAAGTGATTGAGCATCACTGAAGAGATTGTTCCCATGTGGAACCGACGCTTGTAATCTTTGAGGACTGTGCATCCTCCAAACGGTTAGGCATCATGGTCTAGAGCATCCACAGTGAACTGTGTATTGCCGGGTGACCAAGTTTTTGAGGGTTTGGAAGTCTACCCTCAAGACTTGCCACGAGTATTGGGCGGTGGTCCTTAGATTAAGGAGAATACGGTAAGGACTTAGTGTCCTAGGACTTTGTGTCCTTTGGTTTAAATACCAAGCCGCTCCAAACCACATGTACGACTGTCATAGCAGTTGGAACTGGGTCATCATATTGTTGTCTTCATCGAGCAACGGGTTCTAATTCCTCAACCCTTTCATTTCCTCAATTGTATGTTGCCGACTTTGATATTTACTATTTGAAGAATTGGATTGAAGACTTTCTCAAATTCCTCACCTCAAATTCTTCACTTAAGTTATTCGTTACCTGCTTATCCTGATCACATTAGCTATGCAACCTGAATGTTTCATTTTACTCATATGTTTGAGTACTTATTCCGTTGCATTCAGTTCGTGACTATGGTCTTTCCTCAATAGGAATTTCCTTAGTGATGAATTTGTAGAAATCGCCTATTTACCCCCCTGTAGTCAACATAACGCACTTTCAATTGGTATCAGAGAAAGGTACTCCCTTGTTCTATGTGATTTTGGTTTAACCACCTAGAGTTTTAGTTATGTCGATAGAAGGTATGATCAAGGTTACTACGGGTTGTCCTACCTTGAAGGAAAGGACTTCCCCTGGTATGTTGGGGAAAATGGTGTTCCCTTTGTGACTGCAACTATCACTGTCGCTGATGTGAAGAGATTCAAGCAACTCGACACTCAAGCGAAGAATATAATTTGTGGCCATCTCAGCAAAGGTCAGTATGAAAGAGTGAGTGCTTTGGGCTCTGCAAATCTTATCTGGGAAAGGCTGTCCAAAGTCAATGAAGGAGTATCCATGCAACGTGACTCTCGTGTTGTTTTTCTTCGCAATCTCTTCAACTGCTTCAAGAGCGTTGATAATGAAAGCTGCCAAGAAACCTTCAATCGCCTCACTGACATCTCCAATGAGGTTCAGGCCCTTGGAGCGAGAGACATCGCTGACAAACAAGTGGTGAAGAAACTGCTACGATCTCTTGATTCTTCATTCGATACACTGGTACTGATGATTCAAGAACGAAGAGACTACTACATGCTACTTGATCCTACTCATATACTTGAGAGACTCAATACTCACGAATTGCAACAATTTGAGAAGAGAGACCTTTATGGAACAAGCTATACAAGACCTCGTGCACTGAAGGCAAAGGCTGTTTCCTCATTTGAAGAAAAAGACTGTGATTGTAATCTTGGTGATCCGGAAGAACTTGCTATGCTTGTGAGGAAATTCCAGAAGTTCACAATGCGAGGGCAATTCAGAAAGTCTTCAAGGAGAAATATGAGAAAATCAGAATCTTCATCTGAGGACTACAAGAAAAGAACCTGCCAGAAATGCAAGAAATCTGGTCACTACATTGCTGACTGTCCTTGCTAGGTGAAGGAATCAAAGAAGAAGTATAAGGATGATAGTTCCGATGACTCGAAGAAAAAGAAGAAATCTTCAGAGTCCTCATCCTCAAAGTCATCATCGCACAAGAAGGCCAGCTTCAGAAAGGCTCGGGCACTTATTGGCAAGGAAATGGATTCTGAGGAAGAATCATCACGAGGAAGGTTCAGAAGTGGAGTCAGAGTCTGGTGTGGCAAGCCTAGCCCTTGCTACCACTTTCATCAGCAAGTCCATCTTCGACCTTGAAGAAAATAACAACATCAACAACATCGATGACTATGATGACGACTTTGGTTCCACCTATTGCTTCATGGAAAACGCTTCAATGGTACCAAGCCACCCTTCCTCTTGTGACGCCAGTGAGTGTGAACCTGATGAATATCAAAAACCCAGTTACTATAAACTTGCTAATATTGCCACTAAGCAACAAACTGATACTGAAAAGCTTTAGAAACTGCTAGACAAAAGCGATGATGTGTTGAGTGAGGAAATGAATCGGACTCAAACCCTCACTGATGATGTTCAAAGTCTTTAGTCTAGGTTTGATAGTCTTCAAGAATGTTATGGCACACTCTTGGCTGATCATGAGAAGCTTTCTTATGAATTTATTCAAGGAAATAAAGATATTGAGAATTAAGAATGTCCCATGTTGATCTTCAAATTGCAAATGACTCCTTGCTTGCTTGCTACTTCTCAAACAACAGAGCCAGAAATTGACACGTTGACGGAGACTTGCTTGCGTTGGTTTTTCCGTTGAAGAGGAAAGGGTGATGCAGCACAGGAGCAGTAAGTATTTCCCTCAGTTTGAGAACCAAGGTATCAATCCAGTAGGAGAATCTCGTCAAGTCCAGAGTACCTGCTCAAACACAAAAGAGCTTGCACCCAACGCTATAAAGGGGTTGTCAATCCCTTCAAGATTGATTGCAAAGTGAGATATGAAGGCGGAAAGTGCAACAAAGTAAAAGAGTAAGGCTGAAAAAATGGTGTGAAGTAGACCCGGGGGTCATAGTCTTCACTAGAGGCTTCTCTCAAAATAGCAAATATTACGGTGGGTGAACAAATTACTGTCGAGCAATTGATAGAACCGCGCAAAGTCATGACGATATCTAAGGCAATGATCATACATATAGGCATCACGTCCGAGACAAGTAGACCGATACTTTCTGCATCTACTACTATTACTCCACACATCAACCGCTATCCAGCATGCATCTAGTGTATTGATTTCATGACGAACAGAGTAACGCCTTAAGCAAGATGACATGATGTATAGGGATAAACTCAAACCAATGATGAAAACCCCATCTTTTTACCCTTGATGGCAACAACATGATGCGTGCCTCGCTACCCCATCTGTCTCTGGTTGAGGTCACCACACGGTATGAACCCAAAACCAAGCACTTCTCCCATTGCAAGAATCATAGATCAAGCTGGCCAAACAAAACTCACAACTTGAAGAGAATTACAAGGATATGAAATCATGCATAGAAGAGATCAGAAGAAACTCAAATAAGATTCATAGATAATCTGATCATAAATCCACAATTCATCGGATCTCGACAAACACACCGCAAAAGAAGATTACATCAGATAGATCTCCATGAAGATCATGCAGAACTTTGTATTGAAGATCCAAGAGAGAGAAAAAGACATCTAGCTACTAGCTATGGACTCGTACGTCTATGGTGAACTACTCACGCATCATTGGAGAGGTCATGGTGTTGATGAAGAAGCTCTCCGTATCCGATTCCCCCCTCCGGTAGGGCACCAGAACGTGCCCCAGATGGGATCTTGCGGCGGCTGAAACGTACTTTCGATGATCTCCTGATTTTTTCTGGAATTTTTGGGAATATATAGGCGAAAGACCTAGGGTAGAGGTGGCCCAGGGAGCCCACAATCCTGGGAGGTGTGGGCCCCCTGGCCGCGGCTAGGGGGCTTGTGGGGTCCTTGGTGGCCCCCTGCCTTGGTTCTCAAGTCCCCCGATCGTCTTCTGTTTCCGAAAAAATCTTTTTGGAAGTTTCATTTCGTTTGGACTCCGTTTCAAATCCTCCTCTGAAAAGGGTCAAAAACATGGAAAAAACAGGAAGTGGCACTTGGCACTGAGTTAATAAGTTAGTCCCAAAAAATATATAAAAGGCATACAAAACATCCAAAGTTTGACAAGATAATAGCATGAAACCATAAAAAATTATAGATACATTGGAGACGTATCAAGCATCCCCAAGCTTAACTCCTGCTCGTCCTCGAGTAGGGAAGTGATAAAGACTGAAATTTTTGATGTGGAATGCTACCTAGCATAGTTGTCCTTTGTAACTTCTTTCGTGTGACATGAATGTTCTGATCCGTAAGATTCAAAACAATAGTTTGCTATTGACATGAAAACAATAATACTTCAAGCAAACTAGCAAGGTAATCATGAACTTTCGAAATAACAAGGCCAAAGGAGGTTATCCTACAAAATCATATAGTGTGGCTATGCTCCATCATCCTCACACAACTAATTTAAATCATGCACAAGCCCGGTATTGGCCAAGTAATTTTTTTCGCACTCTTACCTTCTCAAACTTTTTATAACAATCACGCAATACATGAGCGTGAGCCATGGATATAGCACTATAGGTGGAATAGAGTGTGGTGGTGGTTGTGAGACAAAAAGAGGAGATGGTCACATTGACTCGGCATATCAAAGGGGTATGGAGATTCCCATTAATAGATATCAATGTGAATTAGTAGGGATTGCGATACAAAGGATGCACTAGAGCTATAAGTATGTGAAAGCTCAAATGGAGAACTAGTGGGGTGTGCATCCAACTTGCTTGCTCACAAAGACCTAGGGCAATTTTGAGGAAGCCCATCATTGGAATATACAAGCCAAGTTATATAATAAATATTCCCACTAGTATATGGTGGTGACAAAGCAAGAAGCTCTAAATCATGAAGAACATGGTGCTATTATGAAGCACAAGTGTGGAAAAAGATAGTAGCATTGTCCCTTCTCTCTTTTTTCTCCCCCTTTTTTTATTTGGGCTCTTGGGCCTCTCTTTTTTCCTCCTTTTTTTTATTTGGGCTCTTTGGCCTCTTTTTTTATTTACTCACATGGGAGAATGCTCTAATAATGATGATCATCACACTTTTATTTACTCACAGCTCAAAGCTTAGAACGATGATGACTCTATAGGAAATGCCTCCGGCGGTGTACCGGGATGTGCAACGATCTAGCTTGGCGTATGACGTTGAAACATCTCGCTAGCTATTGTACGATCATGCAATGGCAATATGAGAGTGACGGCACAAGTCCTGAGATGAAACGGTGGGAGTTGCATGGCAATATATCTCGGAATGGCTATGAAAATGCCATAGTAGGTAGGTATGGTGGCTATTTTGAGGAAGGCATATGGTGGGTTTGTGTACCTGCGAAAATTGTGCGGCACTAGAGAGGCTAGCAATGGTGGAAGGTGAAAGTGCATCTATACCATGGACTCACATTAGTCATGAAGAACTCACATACTTGTTGCGGAAGTTTTTATTAGTAATCGAAACAAAGTGCTAAACGCATACTCCTAGGGGAAGGGTTGGTAGGTGTTAACCATCGCACGATCCCGGCCGCAACACAAAGGATGAAAATCAATAGATCAATTATTCTCCGACTTCCTAACATAGCGGTTCACCATACGTGCATGCTACGGGAATCACTAACTTCAACACAAGTATTTCTAGATTCACAACACCCTACTAACATAACTCTTAATATTACAAAATACACGTCTCAAAACTAATTGAGAGGAATCAAAACTTCTCTTTCTACTCAATGCACATGAAGTTGGAGGTTTTTGTATCCTCTTTGGGTACCTATCACCTTTGAGAATACTTTCATAGCACAAGCCAACTACCAAGTCACGCACCGCCGTGCTCTAATAGATATAAGTGAAGCACATAGAGCAAAATTATCTAGCTCAAAAGATATAAGTGACGCACGATGAGCATTCTAGCAAAATCACGATGAGTGCATGTCTCTCTCAAAAGGTGTGCAGCAAGGATGATTGTGACACAACAAAAATAAAAGACTCCCACGATACAAGACGCTCCAAGAAAAACACATATCATGTGGTGAATAAAAATATAGCTCCAAGTAATGTTACCGATGGATTGAGGACGAAAGAGGGGATGCCTTCCCGGGGCATCCCCTCTTGAATTTGGCTTGGGATGCCTTGGTCATCCACAAGCTTGAGCTCTTTCCACTCCTTTTCTCTTTGTCCATGAGAACATCAGCCAAAACTTGAAAACTTCACAACACAAAACCTAAACAGAAACCCGTGATATCATTAGCACAAGAAAACAAACTACCACCTCTTTAGGTACTGTAGCAATCTTGATTTCTATTTATATTGGTGTTAGATTACTGTATTCTCACTTTTCCATGGCTAGTACCCCTGATACTATCCATAGTTTCATCAAAATAAGCAACCAACTCAACAAAAATAGAATCTGTCAAAAACAGACCAGTCTGTAGCAATCTATATACTTCGTATACTTCTGCTACCTCACAAATTCTGAAAAATTACGACTGCCTGGGAAAATCCATATCAACCAGCAGAAAAAAGAATCAACTCAAAATCTCTATCTAAATAAAAATGAAAAATAATCTCGTGAGCGAAAAGTTTTTGTCTTTTTCCAGCAGGATCAAACAACCATCACCAAGACTAGTCATAAAGGTTTTGCTTGGCTCAAACACAAAAAGAAACACAAAAGAAACTATCATTACAGAATTATGATGGTGTGGACGCAATAAAACAGAAAGAAAAAGATAAATTCATTGGGTTGCTTCCCAACAAGCGCTATTCTTTAACGCCCTTAGCTAGGCATAAAGCGATAGAATCACATATCGTCGTCTTTGTAGCGCAAACCATAAGTAGCCCTCATCATGGATTCATAAGGAAATCCTATTTTCTTTCTAGGAAAATGCTACATGCCCTTCTTTAAAGGAAATTGAAATCTAATATTCCCTTGCTTCATATCGATGATAGCACCGATAGTCCTCAGGAAAGGTCTACCAAGAATAATAGGGCATGTAGGATTGCAATCAATGTCAAGCACAATGAAATCCACGAGTACATAGTACCTATTTGCAATAATAAGAACATCATTGATCCTTCCCATGGGTTTCTTGACAGTAGAAGCCGCAAGATGCAAATTTAGAGAACACTCCTCAATCTCATTAAAACCCAGAACATCACATAAAGACTTTGGAATCACAGAAACACTAGCACCCAAATCACATAAGGATTTTGATAGTAGGTTCCCACTCATCATGAAGCTTTCTAGGGATAGAGAGTTCCAATTCAAGTTTCTCTTCAAGAGATTTTATCATAGCTTCGACGATATGATCGGTAAAGGCCTTGTTTTGGCTATAAGCGTGTGGAGAGTTTAGCATGAATTTCATCAAGGAAATGCATTCAATCAAGGAGCAACTATCATAATTGAATTCCTTTAAATCCAAGGTAGTAATTTCATTACTACTCAAGGTTTTAATATCTTCTACTCCACTTTTAATGCTTTTAGTATCAAGATAGATGGACTCCGAATCATTGGGGCGTTTTTCAACCAAAGTGGATTCATATCCAGCCCCATCATCATTAGGTTTGACACAAGAAAACAAATATTCAATGGGAGTCACACCAAGCACTTTAAGATCTTCGTGATTCTTATCACGAGAACACACCTTTTTAAGCCATTCATGTCTAGCACGAATTTGGGCGGTTCTTTCTTTGCTCTCACTCATGGAAACACACATAGATTTCAAAGTTTCATCCATGTTGATCTTGGGAGGAGCACATCTAACTTTCAAAGCATCAATATCACTAGACATTCTATCAATGCTCCTAGCCAAATCGTCAATTTTGAGTAGTTTTTCCTCTATGGACGCATTGAAAATCTTTTGTGAGCTGATAAACTCTTTGATATTACTCTCTGGATTAGAGGGCAATCTATTGTAATTTCCATGAGTATTGTTTAGGAGTTGCCGAAGTTAATATAGGGGTTACTAGGAAAAGGCCTAGGAACATAGTTTCCTCTAAAAGCATTGGTGTTGCCAAAATTATTCCTACCAACAAAATTAACGTCCAAGCTAGCGTTGCTACTCTCAATCAAGGAAGACGAGAGCATATCATTAGGATATAAAGGAGCATTTCTACTAGCAACCAAATTCATTAACTCATGCATCTTGGCACTTAACGAGTTAATTTCTTCTATAGCGTGTACCTTTTTACTAGTAGGTGACCTTTCAGTGTGCCACTGTGAGTAGTTCGGCATGATATTGTCTAGGAGTTTTGTGGCTTCTCCTAACGTGATTTCCATAAACGTTCCACCTGAGGCGGAGTCCAAGATATTTCTAGAAGAGAAATTCAAGCCAATGTAGAAGATTTGTATAATCATCCAAAGACTCAAGCCATGAGCGGGACAATTTCTAATCATCAATTTCATTCTCTCCCAAGATTGTGCAACATGTTCATGATCAAGTTGCTTAAAATTCATGATATCATTACGAAGAGAGATAATCTTAGCCGGCGGAAAATACTTGGATATGTAAGCATCTTTGCACTTATTCCAAGAATCAATACTATTTTTGGGCAAAGAGGAAAACCAAGTTTTTGCTCGATCTCGCAACGAGAAAGGAAAAAGCTTCAATTTAATCACATCATTATCCACATCTTTCTTCTTTTGCATATCGCAAAGCTCAATGATGCGACATCTTCACTCGGAAGGCCGGAGAATTGCTCTTTCATAACAAGATTCAGCAAAGCAACATTGATTTCGTACGACTCCGCACTAGTGGCGGGAGCTATCGGAGTACTAATAAAATAATTATTATTAGTATTCGATAAGTCAGAAAGTTTGGTGCTTTCAGTCATGGTGACTTCAGCAAGCAAGCAAGCACACAAGCGAACAAAGAGCAAGCGAGAGAAAAGGGCGAACGAATAAGGCAAACGAAAAAGGCAATTTTTTTTTAGAAGTGGGGGAGAGGAAAACGAGAGGCAAAAAAAGTAAATGCAAGAGATGAGTTTGTGACACTTACTTGGATGAGTTCTTGACTTGATCCTCCCTGGCAAAGGCGCCAGAAATCCTTCTGCTACTTCTCAAACAACAACGCCAGAAATTGACACATTGACGGAGACTTGCTTGCGTTGGTTTTTCCCTTGAAGAGGAAAGGGTGATGCAATACAGGAGCAGTAAGTATTTCCCTCAGTTCGAGAACCAAGGTATCAATCTAGTAGGAGAATCTCGTCAAGTCTAGAGTACATGGGCAAACAGAAAAGAGCTTGCACCCAACGCTATAAAGGGGTTGTCTATCGCTTCAAGATTGATTTCAAAGTGAGATTTGAAGGCCGAAAGTGCAACGAAGTAAAAGGGTAAGGCTGAAAATATGGTGTGAAGTAGACCCGGGGGCCATAGTGTTCACTAGAGGCTTCTCTCAAAATAGCAAATATTACGGTGGGTGAACAAATTACTGTCGCGCAATTGATAGAACCGCGCAAAGTCATGACGATATCTAAGGCAACGATCATACATATAGGCATCACGTCCGAGAAAAGTAGACCGATACTTTCTGCATCTACTACTATTACTCCACACATCAACCGCTATCCAGCATGCATCTAGTGTATTGAGTTCATGACGAGCAGAGTAACGCCTTAAGCAAGATGACATGATGTAGAGGGATAAACTCAAACCAATGATGAAAACCCCATCTTTTTACCCTTGATGGCAACAACATGATGCGTGCCTCGCTACCCCTTCTGTCACTGGGTGAGGTCACCACGCGGTATGAACCCAAAACCAAGCACTTCTCCCATTGCATGAATCATAGATCAAGCTGGCCAAACAAAACCCACGACTCGAAGAGGATTACAAGGATATGAAATCATGCATATAAGAGATCAGAAGAAACTCAAATAAGATTCATAGATAATCTGATCGTAAATCCACAATTCATCGGATCTCGACAAACACACTGTAAAAGAAGATTACATCGGATAGATCTCCATGAAGATCATGGAGAACTTTGTATTGAAGATCCAACAGAGAGAAGAAGCCATCTAGCTACTAGCTATGGACCCATAGGTCTATGGTGAACTACTCACGCATCATCCGAGAGCTCATGGTGTTGATGAAGAAGCCCTCTGTATCTGAATCCCCCCTCCGGCAGGGCACCAGAATGTGCCCCAGATGGGATCTTGCAGAGACAGAAGCTTGCGGCGGCGGAAAAGTACTTTCGATGATCTCCTGATTTTTTGTGGAATTTTTGGGAATATATAGGCGAAAGACCTAGTGGAGAGGTGGCCCAGGGAGCCCACAAGCCTGGGAGGCAAGGGGCCCCTGGCCGCGGCTTGGGGGCTTGTGGGGTCCGTGGTGCCCCCTTCCTTGGTTCTCAAGTCCCCAGATCGTCTTCTGTTTCGCAAAAAATCTTTTTGGAAGTTTCGTTCCGTTTGGACTCCGTTTAAAATCCTCCTGTGAAAAGGGTCAAAAACATGGAAAAAACAGGAACTGGCACTTGGCACCGAGTTAATAAGTGAGTCCCAAAAAATATATAGAAGGCATACAAAACATCCAATGTTTGACAAGATAATAGCATGAAATCATCAAAAATTAGAGATACGTTGGAGACGTATCATTGCGCAACACATGAGTACCGCTCAGGAAGAATTCATTCCACCATGTTTGAAATGCATCAAATGTGAATCTGCTAATTCTTCACCTCAAACTTCAAATGCTACTATTGCTACAAATTCTTCAACTATATCCGTGGTAAAAAATTGCTCGCTTGAGGAAACCACAAATGTCACTGATGAAAATGCATGGTTTAAGGAATTGTATGTGACACGCATATACAAAAGTCTCAAAGGGCATTGAACCCTCTGCGATGTGCTCGGAAAGCAGATTCTGAATAGAAACCCTAGGAAAGAGGATATTCCCTTTGAGAGGAACTTGAATGTTGATGGCTCATACTAGAAACCTGAGCAGTATCCCAAAACCTCATGGGTCGCTCCAAGAGGACCTCTTGTTGATCCATCAATTCTAACAGACTTTTCATGTGAAACTTCATTTTCCTTTGATGAGTCATTTGACTGAAATTATAAACTGTTCAAAAATCAGACTGGTGAAGTATTTGCTAGATACGTTGGAACTAACTGCACGAATGCACCACCGTCGAGGAAAATCTGGGTCCCAAACGCAACTTGGAAAGTCTTCAGGTGAATGTCTAAATGGCACCACCATTTAAAAACATGAACCCCAGATCAAATTCCTCAAGTGTAACAAAGTTTTCACGAGGATCTAATTCGTCGTATGGCCAAAACTATGCTCGTACTCACATTAATTCTTCTTATATGCATAGAAAATACATGGGACATGAATATGTGCATTATTCCTCAAATAACTATGTTCATAAGTCCTCAAAGAATTTCTTTGCCTATTCATTTGAGTACTATAAGCCGCCTCCTATGAAACAAAGTGTATTAGCTTCAATGCCTTAATTCTCATATGGTGCTCGCGGGAAGATGAACTCTTTACCACCCCTTCAGATGTGGGTGTTGAAGAAATTGAACTAATCACTTCTGCAGGTCAGGTCTCCACATGAAAGTCATCATTCGAGGATTTTTTTGGACACTTGAGGAAATTGCTTGATAGGACACAAGCCAATCCTGATGAAATGTCCTATCATTTCACTCATCCTTATTATGTCTAAAACATACTTTATGTGATGAAATTCAAGTCTAATGAATTTGATATCGTATTCTTCACTCTAAAGCATATGATATGGTAATCAACACTAATTCATCTACAGGATGACCAACCCAAAACCACAGAGTGGGTTCTTGAAAGTGGTTGTACAAATCACATGACTGGTGAAAAAAGCCTATTGATGAATATCCCACTAACTCCATCACCAGTGAAGAATATCACCTACGCTGACAAAGGTAAAAGCAAGGTATTGGGACTTGGTAAAGTGGCTATTTCTAAGGACCGACACATGGACAAGGTCATGCTTGTCAAATCCCTTGGGTTTAACTTCATGTCAGTCTCAATGCTTTGTGATCATGATATGATTGTCATCTTTGCAAAATGTCAACATGTAGTCATCATGGAATTTGACAAATCCAAAGTCTTCGAAGGCTTTAGGAGAGGAGACTTGTACATTGTTGATTTCTCTACAGGTCCTCATCTAGCCACATGTCTTCTTGCAAAATCCTCACACGGCTGGCTATGGCATCGACGACTTGGTCAGGCGGGCATGAGGAATTTGCATACACTGGCGAAGAAGAAACATGTCATTGGCATCAAAACCGTCAAATTCCTTAAGGATCATCTTTGAGGGAATTGTGAGTCTAGGAAGATGACTAGATCCAAGCACCCCTCAAAGACTATCATGACTACTACTCATCCTTTTGAATTGCTTCACATGGCTTTCTTTGGACCTACTCATTATGCTACACTAACCAATGCAACATCTCTATATGGCTCTGTCATCGTTGCCGTCTTTTCTCATTTTACTTGGATGCATATCATTATTTACAAAACTGAAGTACATGAAGTCTTCAAACGATTTTCCTTAAGGGACTCGACGATCTTCAGCGTCAAGATCAAACACATCACGAGTGAAAATGCGACAGAATTCAAGAATACCGGCCATGATGACTATCTTGATGAACTTGGTATTACTCACGAATTGTGTGCTCCTTGCACTCCTCAGTAGAATGCCATCATCGAGCGGAAGAATATGACCCCAACTGAGATGGCATGGACTATGCTTGAAGTATATTAGACTCCTCGTCGCTTCTGGCCTGAGGCAATCAATACTGCCTGCCACATCATCAATAGGGTGTATCCTCACAAACTCCTCAAGAAGACTTCATATGAACTCCTCATTGACAAGAAACCCAATGTACATTATTTCAAAATCTTTAGTGCAAGATGCTGGATTAGAGATCCTAACCAGAGTTCAAAATTTGCACCGAAAGCAGAATAGGGTTTTATGCTCGGTTATGGAAAGGACTCGCACACCTACATAGTCTTCAACAACTACCACAACAAGTTTGTTGAAACTGTAGATGTGCGGTTCAATGCAACTAATGGCCCTCAAAGAGAGCACCTGCCTCCTATGCTAGATAAATTGACATGTGAGGAAGCTATTAAGCTGAAGGCTACTAAAGATATCATTCCTACCGAGGAACAACCTCCTGTTGAAGAAGTCGTCCCAAACAATGACGAAGTTCAAGCTGGTGCACCAAAGGAAATTGCTCCAGATCAAATTCCTCAATCTAACCAAAGTCTTAAACCCATTCATCCGAGGATTGCAAATGAAGTTGGAAATGACAATATCCTCAATGACATCAATGCGCGAGGTCCTCTCACTCGCTCAAAAGCTTCACATTTGATTAACTTTTGTGGGCATTTCTACTTTGTGTCTATCACATAACCCTCAAAAGTTGATGAAACCTTCATGGAACCTGAGTGGATTCAAGCTATGCAAGTTGAATTTCATGAATTTAAGCTTAACAACTTATGGGAACTCGTCAAACAACCTAACCTCGCAAGCACAATGTCAACGGTACCAAGTGGATCTACCGAAAGAAGAAAGATGAGGATGGTCACGTAGTGAGGAACAATGCACGACTTGTAGACCAAGGCTACACAAAGGTTGAAGGAATTGACTTTGATGAAACTTCTACACCTGTTGCTAGACTTGAAGTTATTCATATATTGCTTGATTATTCTAATATTACACTTTATCAAATGGATGTGACGAGTGCTTTGTTCAATGGTAAGCTTGAGGGCGAAGTATATGTTGCTCAACCCCTAGGTTTTGAAGACCCGAAGCATCCGGACAAAGTCTTCAGACTCAACAAAGCACTCAATGGCCTCAAGGAAGCCCCTCGGGCGTGGTATCATACATTGAAGGAATTCCTAATGAAGAAAGGCTTCAAACCTGGTTGACTCGACCCTACTCTTTTCAAAAGATCCTACGATAATGAACTGTTTGTGTGCCAAATATATGTAGACGATATCTTATTTCGTTGTACTAACAAACGTTACAGTGATGAATTCGCCTACATGATGGGGGAGATCAAATTATTCCTAGGACTTCAAATTCCCAACAATGCAACGACATCTTCATTTCTCAAGAGAAATACCTCAAGGATGCCCTCAAGAAATTCTGCATGAATGAATGCTAAGGCGTCAAAATTCCCATGGCGACCAATGACCACCTCTACACTAACAAAAATGGTGAAGATTTCGATCAGCAGGTATATCGCTCTATGATTGGCTCTTTATTGCACATATGTGCATCTAGGCCATGCATTATGCTTAGTGTTTGCATGTGTGCTCGTTTCCAAGCAAAACCAAAGGAATCACACCATAAGGATATGAAACATATTGTTTGATATCTAGCTCACACACCAACGCTTGGATTATGGTACCCCAAGGGCTCAAATCTTCACCTTGTTGGATATTCTGATTCTGATTATGCTGTTGACTGTGTGGATCGCAAGTCAACTTCAGGCACCTACCATTTCCTTGGACGATCCTTGTCTGTTGGTCCTCGAAGAAGCACAACTGCGTGTCACTTTCCACTTCTGAAGCTGAGTACATTGCTGCTGGTTCTTGCTCTGCTCAACTGCTCGGGATGAAGCAAACCATCAAGGACTACGACATCAACATGAAGAATGTGCCACTCTACTATGGCAATGAGAGTGCAATCAAGATTGCATATAACCCAGTACAACACTCGAACACCAAGCTTATCTAGTTTCGTCATCTTTTTCTTCATGATCATGTACTCAAGGGAAACATCGTCATTGACCACATGAAGACTGAAGGCCAGCTAGCTGAATCTTCACTAAGCCCTTGGATGAAAATATATTTTTCAAGTTGCGGTGTGAGCTAAATATCTTAGAATCTTTGAATGTTTTGTGGAAAAGGAACAAATACTAAAACTTATGAAAAATTGACGACTTAGATGTGCAACCCACGAAGTAAAGTTTTTCTTCAATCAATGAAGAACAACACTGTAAGTGGAAGAAATTAATGAAAACTTTGATTCTCAGGACCCTACGACAATTGTATGCACTGCCTCAAATCATCATTCTTATATGGTGGGACACGCCACCATCCAATTTGAAATTCTTCGAAGTTGCGATTTTTGCGATGTCTTCAAATCTTCAAAGTCTTCAGACTTTCAAAATCCTCAAGATTGCAAATTCCACAAAAAATTCAAATTCTTCATTTTTTTCAAATATGTTCTTTATTGACTATATATTAAGTTATGAGCTTTCAAGGTGCTCAACAACATTCAATTATAGCTAAGTCTTCATGACGCGTTTTTCTTCTAAGTGAATGTGATCGGACCCATTCCCCCTCTATGCTAAGCTCAACCCAGTATGTTCTCAAATTCTTCATATGTGTTCTGCGTGAGACTCGTTCAAAGTCTTCCCTGAGTCCTTGTGAGCTAAAGAATGTGCGAAGAAAGTCCTCAAAATTTTATTTCAAATTTTTTCCAGCCGTTACCGCTCAAACCGCACCCACTACCCATGATTGGATAAGCACGACCTCCACTAGCTGCACCGCTTAATAGATGGGTGCCACTTGTCTAGAAAAGAGGAAGGATGAGGGGCATTCTGGTCCGAAACTTTTAGACCTGACCATTTCTCACGTGGGCTATAAATAGCCCGCTTTTAGCCCCAAGGTTAATTCTTGCTCACGCTCCCATTTCTTACAACTCTAAGCCAGATATATCAGATGTTGGTGAATACTCACAACATATGTCATAGGTAGGCTAAAGTCGGTGAGAACCGAAGGGACAAAGGTGGGTGCTGGGAACGAGGTTGGTACACGCATGGGACGCACGATGTACCCAGGTTCAAGGCTCTCCGTAGAGATAATACCCCTAATCCTGCTGGAGTGTTTGATGTATAGGAACAGAGTACAATGTCGCTCCTGGAGTGGTGTCGGGAGGAGGAAGAGGGGAGCAGCCGGCTCGTCTCTACCTCTCTCTCTGCGGTTGGTGAATGTGTTGTGTTGAATGACTGGTGAAGGATCGCCCCCTTGCATGAGGGGCGACCGGGGGGTTTTATAGACGAACCCACCTGCCTACAATATGGATAAAGGGTACAAGCATGGGACCCGACTGGCTGCTTCGCCGGTTGGCCACGGGCTCACAAGGGTCTTGTCTTGTCGATGAGGGGCCCGCTGGCTGCATGGTCTCGATTGCCTGTGGGACCCGCCGGCTGGCCAATGGGGCTCTCGCGTAAGTCTGACGCTGAGCACGCGCTGTATGTCAAGCGTCGCCCCATGAGATTCTTCATGGGCAGGTAGTACGACCGCCTCCACTGTTCCCCACGCCGAGTGCAGTAATGGAGTGGGAGTGTGACAGTCCAACACTATGCTAGGTGATGGATCAGAGCCGGGGTAGGTCAGCGGCGTGGCTGCCGTCGCTCGTACTTGTCGGGCGCCCTGATCCTGTACCTTTGCTGACGCGTAGCTACCTTTAATCGAGAGGTCTCTTCCTGACCTACGATCTGATGTGACTTGTGATCCTCGGCCGGCTAGCCTGCTTGGTCAGCCGGCTTGAGTGTGGCCGCCTCCTCCTCAGTCCGGCTGGCGGGACCAGGCCGGATCTGAAGAGGAGGCCACCTGGATTCTAGCCGGCAGGGGTTGCCTGGCCGGCCAGAAAGGTGGCTGCCTCGTCGTCCAGCCGTCAGGTGATGCCTAGCCGGCCAGAAGACTTGGGCCTTGGGAATCTTCATACGTTCATGTCCATTGGGCCGGAAATGAAGGAATAGGCTTGATGAGCCTACCCCGGGGTTATCCCCCCGACAGTAGTCCCCGAAGCTGGCGAGGTCTGCCGCCTGCGGGCGGGCGGCCTCACCGGCTTGTTGATTTGCCTTGATATTTTTGCTGTTATTCGCGGCGCAGGACGCCTGCTTCGGAACCGGGTGGCTTCGAAGCGACGCCTCGATCCAGTCGTAACTGGCCCGGAGAACGCCACGTGCCAGGCCCCGCCTGGCGTAATGATGGCGATTACTGCTGACAGGACCGGTCCTGGACCCTGGGTCCCACCACGACGCCCCCTCGGCCTCCGCACGGGAGATCCTCTACGGATGTACTCCGCGGCGGTTGGGCTTAGGGGAGTGTTACCGCCCGTAATACACGGGATTAATGGGGCCCGGTGCGCACCGGATCCCCTCCCCACGATGCTTCGTGGGGGTTTAAATGGGACACGAGGGTTTCGAGGAGGCCATTCGCCCACTCTTCTCGCCCTGCATCCGCGCTCTCTTCCTCCTTGCGTCCTGAGATGAAGAGCTCGCGCCCTTCATCTTCTTCATCTTCGCCGTCGCGACCTCGCCGACTGCTTCGAGCTCTCACCACCCGCAGCGATGGCCGACGATTCCTCCTCGAAGAAGTCGTCGACGCAGAAGGCGTCCTTGCAGGGGGCCTGGCTGGGCAGCGACGTCGACGAGGTGCACATCGAAGCGCTTCGTCACCATCGTCTGCTGCCCCCGGCCTCCCAAGTTTTGGTGCGCCTCCCCAGCTCGGAGACCGCTCCCGCACCCGCCGCGGGAGAGGTTGTGGTCTTCGTCGAGCACTTCTACCGGGGCTTCGGGCTCCCGGCTAGCTCCTTCTTCGCCGAATGGCTCAAGTTCTTCGCCCTGCAGCCGCATCATCTGGCGCCGAATGCCATACTGCAGCTGGCCGCTTTCGTGGTCCTGTGCGAGGGCTTCGTGGGGATCAAGCATCGCGTCAATCTGTGGTGCAGCCTATTCTTCTTCAAGCAGCAATCCATCGCCATGGAGAAATCCGAGGTGGAGAAGCTCAGGGGGCCGCGCCCCATGATACCGTGCGGGGCCGCGTTGGTGCATCATCGCCTGATGTCCGGCTTCCCCCAGATGCCTCTGCAAGACTCCATCAAGCATTGGCAGAAGGGTTTCTTCTACGTGAAGAGCGCCGACCCGGCCCGGGACGCCCTCAACATGCCCCCGTTCGCCATCGCTCCCCCTACGCGGCGAAACTGGGATGCAAAGACTCCCAGGCCGCATCCTGAGGTGGCACTTATCTGTGCCCACCTCGACATCTTGGAGAAGAACGGCCTCCTCGGCCGCGACCTTCTCGCCACCATGGTGGTGTGCCGGATTCTGCCTCTGCAAAGGCGGCCGCATCTGGTCTGCCAGATGAGCGGCCGACTTGATCCATGTCGGCTATCCACCAAGAGGTTTACCCTGGGTGCTGTAGCGTGAAGGGTGAACCTGATCTCCACCGCCCGCATGGATGAGGGCGGGGAATGGACATGGGGGATGTCCCCGTTCAACATGGCTCGCCTGCCTTCGATGGTAGCCTTACTCCATTGTTCTCTGTTGTTTTGTCTTGAAGCCGGTGGCGTTGCTAAGCCTTTGGTTGAATTCCTTTTTTGTAGCTGTTCGAGACCCTGGAGGGGTCCCTCCGTCATCCTGCTCCTGATGTGGAGGTGTCCGACGCCTCCAAGATGGAGGACGAGGGCGCGATGGAGCCCCGCTCAGACTCCTCCGCCGGCTCGGAAGATCCCCTGGAGTCGGAAGGGACCGAGCCGTCTGGTGAGTACACGCGGCACGCCGTAGCAGACTGGACGGACGACGACAAGGTAGCCTCATTCTGTTCTGATGCAGCCTTCGAGGAAGACTCCGATGAGGTGGAGGAGGTCACCGGCCCACTACTGACGTGTGGTCGGTGTCAAGGTGGCGGAGCGACCGCTGCTGACGAGGCAGCCGGTAAGAAGGGCAAGGGTGCCACAGCTTCTCGGCCGGCCTCTAAGCGATCGACGCCGGGTCCTCCAGCCGAGCAGCGAGCAGGCGGCGCCAAGAGGCACCGTGGCGGTGGCCGGAGGCAGGTCCCTGTAGTTGCAGGGTATGGTTTCCTCCTCTTTTCCTTTGCCCATCTTGAGATGAGCTTTGTTCCTGAGGAGCTTTGCTTGACAGGGAGGCAAAGTATGCGGATGAAGACACCGCCTCCACAGCCGAACGGGCCGGCTGGGCAGCAGCTGATGCTGCTGAGAGGGAGCCTGAGATAGATTCCAAGCGCCGGTGGGACACGGCTGCGGGAAAGGCCGCCATGGGTCAGCCTCGCCCCAGCCGGGTCGAGAGGCCGGCGGAGAAGCGTGCGAAGGCTAGATATGATCCCTCCGCGCATGCCCGTGCGGAGGAGCCAGCTAGCGAGGCCGCCACCAGGTAGGCATTGCCTTCTTTGGTTTTTTGTACTTCCTTTGTCTTCTCCTTAGCGTTAGTGGGGGCGCGACAGCGCACCCACTGGGTGTAGCCCCCGAGAATTGGCGGGTTGATTGCCAACCGGTCCGAATCTCTTGGAGGCCTCTTTTCCTGCGTAGTCTTCTTCAGTAGGGGCGCACTAGGGCACCAACTGGGTGTAGCCCCAGAGAATCGGGCTGGTTAGGTTTTTAACGAGGTCGAATCTTAATTCTGCTCCCTTTTTCTCTCTTTTGGTAGGTTCTTTATGATGCTCAGGTGCAGGCGTACAATGAGCTACGGGACCAGCACCTCGGGGCCGATAGCCGGATTGCCGATCTTGAAGCTTGGCTGGGCGAGATTGCCGCGGAGCGTGATGCCCTGCGTAACGCCGGCGGCTGGCTCCAAGAGTAGCTAGACCTTCTTCAGGCGGAGAAGAAGGAGCTCGAAGCGGCTAGCCGGGTCGAGTTGGAGCGGCTGCGGGACATGCTGGAGGAGAAGGAGGCCTCCTACTCTGCCGACGTGGACCGCCTCGCGTCGCTTCACCTCAAGGAGGTGGACCTCAAGGACGCCGCCTTGAGGGAGAAGGAGGAGGCCCTTGTCCAGAAGCAAACGCAGTTGGCCAAGGCTCTGGAGTCGGCGGTGACCCTCCAGGAGGAAGTCACCCGCCTTACTCATGCGATTAAGGTGCGGGAGCGCGAGGTCCTCGAGGTCTCTCATGAGACCGACGACGCCTTCCATCGTGGGTCTTTCTTCCTCGTCTTATGTTTGGTCCTTTTTGCCGTCTCCTACCTTTGTTGTGTTCTTACGTCCTGGTTGCTGTCACTCCAGGTCTCTTCCCCGAGACCCAGATCGCAGCTGACACCGCCGTCGAGGTGTGCCGTGAGGAGCACCGCGCGGCCGGGCAGGAGGTAGACACTACCTCCGGCTGGAGCGTGTAGGAGATCAAGGTGGGCCTTCGGGCCCGCCTACATGCCCTGGGCCAGTATGTGGCTCAGCTCCAGGTTGCAGGTTCCTCGATGGTGGCAGCCTTGTGGCCGGAGGGCGTGGAGCCGGCATCCATGAGCCGGCTCGCCCGCTAGCTCGCAGTGGGTGGAGAGCGCCTGGACGCCTGGCGTGCCTCCGCAGCGCGGTCTGGGGCTTATATGGCCCTATGCTTGGCCAAGTCATGGTACTGGAACCTAAACTTGGGCAAGCTGGATGCCCAGCGCGACGGCTCAGAGGTGGAGCTGCAAGGCATGGAGGAGGAGCTCCGTGTGAGAGCCAACGCCGTCGCCGAGTACGCAGCCTGGGATGACTTCGTCTTGGAGCGGGGTGAAGATGGCGGTGTGATCGCTGAAGATCTGCACGGCCTTTAGCCCTATGACACCGACGGCAGCTCCGACGAAGCGTTCTAGGCTGCAGAATCTGCTGCCGCCTCCAGCGGTGCGGCGTATGCCGACTCTGGGATTGGCGGAGCCTGGGGCCTCAGCGGGGAGACCATGCAACCACCTCGGGAGGATCCGGAGGCGGTGATGCCACCACATCAGGAGCAGCGGCCGAGACGACCACTGAGGCCGATGTCGCGTAACCGGTGTCCTTCTATGTTTTTAGTTCTACCCCCGGAGGGATGTAACGAACTTGGGCCGTGGGCCAATGCTTTTGTGAATGTATATATTCAGCATTATATTCGTTACCAAGCATGTTGTCTTATGATCCCGTCTTTTGATTCCTAGTTGACTTCTCTTATCCGAAGCTGTCAAGACATAAAGAACAAGACATAAGCCAATCGGAGGCCGGCTTGAATGAGCCAACTCGAGCCGGTCGTCCCAAGTGTAGCCGGACTTTGCATGTATTCAACCTAACCTGGCGTCACCTCACAAGCCAGGCGACCGGAGCCAGCCCGCAAGCTCGTACGAGGGACTAGGGATTAGCCTATACACTATGTGTCCATTTACAAGGGTGGACCGTCCGAGCAGGTAGCGAGCCCGTGAGCTTGTTTAAAGCTAGAAGGGGCCGCGCTGCGTAGCCTCCGAGCTTGATTAAGCCAGCAAGAGGTGGTACGCGGTGTAGCCCGTACACTGAGTGAAAACTCTTAGCAAGAAGAAAAATGGAGCATGCTCTTTTTTATCGCATTTGTTGTTCCCGGCAATCGGAGGCCGTCTTGAGTCTTGAATGAGATCGTATATATGATCGAGCCAGCCTGAGCCAGCGACCCAAGTGTAGCCGGACTTTGCATGTATTCGGCCTGACCTGGCGTCACCTCGCGAACCGAGCGACCGGAGCCAGCCCGCAGGCTCGAGCGAGGGACCAGGGATCAGCCGGTACACTAGGTGTCCATTTACAAGGGTGGGCCGTCCAGACGGCTAGCGAGCCGCCGAGCCTGTTAAAGCCAGCAAGGGGCCGCGCTGCGTAGCCTCCGGGCTTGATTAAGCCAGTAGGAGGTCATACGCGGTGTAGCCCGTACACTGAGTGAAAACTCTCAATAAAAAGAAACATGGAGCATGCTCTTTTTATTGCCTTCGTTGTTCCCTGAAGAGCGAGGAAGATACATGTGCATGCTCTTTCCTTTGCTTGACTTCTGCCTTTTAGCAATAAAACGGGCGAAGCAACGCCGCGTTCCATGGGCGTTCTGTTTCTTGGCCGGAGTCGTCCCTCTTGCACTTCCTTGGCTTCTGGGCGTCAATCAGGTAGTATGCGTTGTTGTGCAGCGCCCTACTGATGATGAAGGGTCCCTCCCAGGGGGATGAGAGCTTGTGTTGGCCGGCAGTGCGCTGGATTCTTTTGAGGACCAAGTCTCCCTCCTTGAAAGAGAGAGGCCTGATCTTTTTGCTGTGGTAGTATCTCAGCTTCTGTTGGTAGATGGCCGTCCGGCTCAAAGCCAAGTCCCTTGGTTCTTCGAGGAGATCCACACCGTCTTCTCTGGCCTCCTTCGCCTCCGTTTGTGTGTATAGGGTGACCTGAGGCGAGTCGAACTCGACATCCGTGGGGATAATAACCTCAGACCCATATACCAGAAAGAATGGAGTGAAGCCGGTCGACCGGTTGGGCGTGGTGCGGAGGCTCCATAGCACGGCCGGCAGTTCTTCAATCCAGCAGCCGGCTGACCTAACCAGTGGTGCCACCAGCCTTGGCTTGATGTCGGCTAGGATCAGGCTGTTGGCCCTCTCTGCTTGGCTGTTTGACTGAGGGTGTGCCACTGAGGCCAAGTCGAGCCGGATGCCTACCTTGGAATAGTAGAGCGCCAGGGCGCCCTTGGCGAAGCTGGTGCAATTGCCGGTGATGATGCTGTGGGGAACGCCATATCGGACAGAGATGTCTGTGATGAACTTGACAACAGTGGGGCCGTCAAGCTTCTTGATAGGTCTGGCTTCGATCCACTTGGTGAACTTGTCGACGGCTACCAAAAGATGTGTCATCCCTCCGCGAGCCGTCTTGAAGGGCCCAACCATGTCCAGTCCCCAGACGACAAATGGCCATGATAAGGGAATGGTTTTCAGCGTCGAAGGCGTCATGTGGCTTTGTGAACTGAAGCGTTGGCAGCCTTCACATTTATCCACCAGATCCACGGCCTCCTCGAGGGCCCTGGGCCAGTAGAATCCATGGCGAAATGCTTTGGCCACCAGGGATCTGGAGGCGGCATGATGCCCACACCCCCCTGGTGGATGTCCCTGAGGATCTCCTGCCCTTTTTCTGATTCGACGCAGCGCTGGAACACGCCGGTCGTGCTGCGTCGCACCAGTTCGCGATTGATGATGGCGTAGGTGGTGGACCTGCGCTCGATCTGTCTCGCCTCCGCCTCATTCTAAGGAAGTTCGCCGCAAAGAAGGAAGGCCAGAATGGCTTGAGCCCATGACAGAGCCAACACAAGGGTCGCCTCTGCTTCGTCTTGACCGTTGGAGGCTTCTGCAGCCCCCGAGCTTGATGGTGTCACTGGTGTTATTACTGCAGCCGGCTCACCGTCTATCTCCATGACGTCCACCCACTGGGAGGATTCGAGCCTGGACAGAGCCGGGGTTGTCGTTGTAGCTGGTGCCGCTATTGGAGTCGGTTGGATCAATGGAGGCGGAATAGGATCCGAAGCCGGCATAGTTGGTGGAGCCGACGACGCTTGCACCGTGGACTCAGTCGGTGCCGCATTTGGAGCCGGTGCCGTCGGTGCAGCCGGCGTGGGGTCCGCAGCCGGCGTAACTGGCGGAGCCGGCGGTGCTTGTATCATAGAGTCGGTCGGTACAAAGATTGATGCCGACTCGGGAGATGGCTTGATAGACGGCTTGTGGAGTTGCTCCAGGGAGACGCCGCCTGGAATGGCCTTTCTCATGGAGCCGATTTTCGCCAGTGTATCGTCCGCCTCATTTTCCGCCCTGGGAACATGGTGCAACTCACATCCCTCGAAGGGGCCGCTGAGCTGCTGGATGAGGAAGCGGTAGCTCGCCATGTTGGCATCCTTGGCGTCCCATTCGCCAGAGACCTACTGCACCACCAAGTCTGAATCACCGAAGCATATGAGCCGCCGGATGCCGATCTCCTTGGCAAACCGGAGGCCATGAGCCAGTGCTTCGTACTCGGCAACGTTGTTGGAGGCGGTGAAATGGATCTGGAGAGCGTACTTGAGCTGGTCCCCTTTCGGAGACGTCAAGATATGCCGGCTCCCAGCCCTGTCCGCATCTTCGAGCCGTCGAAGTGCATCCGCCAATGCGTGGAGTCTGGAGGCGGTGGCCTGAACTGGGTCTTGGCCCAGTCGACTAAGAAGTCGGCCACCACCTGTGATTTGATGGCGATGCGAGGCTCGTACCAAATATCATGGTCCGCCATGGCGATGGACCATTTGGCAATTCTGCTTGTGGCATCACGGTTACCCATGATCTCTGAAAGCGGAGCAGTGCTCACCACAGTGATGGCATGCCCTTGGAAGTATTGTTTCAATTTCTTTGCGGCGAGGTAAATACCATAGCAAATTTTTTGATAATGAGGGTAGTTCTGCTTAGAGGCGGACAAGACCTCGCTAAGGTAGTAGACAGGGCGCTGCACTGGCAGGGCCTTGCCTTCCTCTTTAAGTTGAACTACCAACACTACGCTGACCACGCGAGTGGTCGCCGCGATGTATATGAGTATGGGTTCCCTTTCAGATGGGGCTGCCAAGATTGGCAGGCTCGAAATTACCCGCTTGAGGTCGCGAAAGGCTTCGTCCGCCTGGTCATTCCACTCGAACTTTGTCGTCTTCTTCATGAGCTGGTAGAGTGGAAGGGCCTTCTCGCCAAGCCGGCAGACGAACCGGCTGAGGGATGCCAAGCAGCCGGCGAACTTCTGGACGTCGAGGATCCGAGCCGGCCGCACCATCCGCTCGATGGTGCTGATCTTCTCAGGGTTCGCTTCGATGCCGCGGGCGGACACGAAGAACCCCAAGAGTTTTCCACCTGGGACCCCGAAGACGCACTTCTCAAGGATGAGCCGGATCTTGTATTCGCGCAGATTGGCGAATGTCTCCCGCAGGTCGTCGAGGAGGCTGAAGTGCTGCTTCGTCTTGACGACGATGTCATCCACATAGACGTGGATGTTCCTGCCAATTTGTGGCCGTAGGCACTGCTGCATGCAGCGTTGGAATGTCGCACCTGCGTTCTTCAGACCGAACGTCATGGTGGTGTAGCAGTAGGCCCCGAAGGGCGTGATGAAGGAGGTCTTTAGGCAATCAGCTGGATCCAGCTTGATTTGATGGTAGCCCGAGTAAGCATCCAGAAACGACAACAATTCGCAGCCTGCAGTGGAGTCGATCACTTGATCTATCCTAGGCAATGCGAAAGGGTCTTTCGGATAGGCCTTATTCAGGCTAGTGTAGTCGATACACATTCGCCATGTGTTGTTCTTCTTCAGCACCAGGACTGGGTTCGCCAGCCAGTTCGGGTGGAAAACCTCCATCATGAAGCCGGCTGCAAGGAGCCGGGTGATCTCTTCTCCGATTGTGCGCCGCTTCCGCTCGGCGAAGCGGCGCAAAGGTTGTTTCACCGGCTTTGCATCCGGTCGCACGTGAAGTTTGTGCTCGGCGTACTTCCTTGGAACACCCGGCATGTCCTTGGGGGACCATGCGAAGATGTCCCGATTCTCACGGAGGAAGTCGACGAGCTCGCCTTCCTATTTGGGGCTGATGCTAGCCCCGATGGTGACGCACTGCTTCGGGTTGGCAGGGTCGAGTGGGACCTACTTGGTCTCTTTAGCCAGCTTGAAAGAGCCCTCGCCGGCCGATTTGGACGGAGGAGAAGGATTCGCCGGCTGCTCGGTAGCCTGGGCCACGAGCCGGTCAATCTGCCGCTTCTCCTCAGCAATCACTAAGGCGTCGGCGAGGCGGCTGCTATCCTGGGCACACTCGAGCGACTTCTTATAGTCGCCAACAACCGTGATGATGCCCTTGGGGCCCGGCATCTTCATCTTTAGGTAGGCGTAATGCGGAATAGCCATGAACTTGGCCAGAGCCGGTCTTCCCAGCAGCGCGTGATACGGGCTGGTGAGGTCCACTACCTCAAACCATATGGACTCTCGGCGGAAGTGGGCCTTCCGCCGAAGAGGATATCCAGCTGGATCTTGCCGATTGGTGAGCAGGACTGCCCAGGCACGATGCCATGGAAGACAGTGCGGGTTGGCAGGACGTCCGTCTCCTTGAGCCCGAGCTTGAGGAGAGTGTCGAGGTAGAGGATGTCGATGCTGCTGCCGCCGTCGACCAGCACCCGGGAGAATCGACAGGTGAGCCTTTTGGAGGCGAAGGTGGGGTCGAGGACGAGTGCGTATGATCCCGGGTTGGGCATCACTGCAGGATGGTCCAACCGGCTCCATGTGATTGGTTTGTCAGACCAATGCATGTACTGGGGAACCGGGGGGACAGTGGCGTTTACCTCGCGCCGTCTTTGGCGCAGGATGTGCTTGTCGTCGCCTTCGCTGGTGAAGAAGGCGAACACTCCATCTTGATGAGGATAGTCGTCTGGGTGATGACCGTCATCGCGAGGCGGCGGTGGCGAAGGCGGAGCGTGATTGGGAACCAGTGCACGGGGTGCCGCCTGTGCACCCGGAGGAGCCGGCAGGCCATCCCCTTGCGACAACCGGCGTGCAACGCTGCACTGTCGAAGGGTATGGGTAGACGGCGTTGCCCAAGAATGTATCTTGCAGGGGGCGTCGAGCAGCTTCTCGAGGGACTGCCTGGGCAGCCGGTTGGGGTTGCCCCGGTTGGGACGCTTTCATGGAGGGCCGGCTTGAGAAGCTGACGCCTCGCCCTCCACATTGGCCACCATCTTGCTGTTGGAGCGGGGATCCATCTGATCCACCTTGCGCTTGTAGTTGTTCTGGCCGCCTCGGTTGTCCCCAGCCGGCTTGGGAGTATCCGGTGTAGGCACAACCTTGTCCGAGGCGGTCACCTTGATGCGCATTGCGTAGTCGGCCGTGGCGTACTTGTCCGCCTTGGCCATGAGCACCGCCAAAGAGGTGGGCTCCCCGCACATGAGCTTGTGCTTGAGGAGGGTGCCGTCTCGGCATCCGTCAATGAAGTACTGGATGGCTTGTACCTCATGCACCCCCTCGCAGGAGTTGCGGAGCTCGGTCCACCGGGTCACGTAGTCGCGAAGGGGTTCGACGGCCTTCTGGACGCACATGGCCAGCTCGCGGGGCCGGTCAGGGCGCTTGTAGGTGCTAGTGAAATTGTGGACGAACGCCTCCTCGAAGTCCACCCAGGAGTTGACACTGCCGGCCGGGAGGCTGTTAAGCCAAGTCCGGGCCGAGCCGGCCAACATGAGTGGCACGTAGCGAACCCCTACGCGCTTGTTGCCCTTGGCGATGCCTACGGACGTGGTGTAATCGATCAGCCAGACTTCTGGCTTGGCCGTGTCGTTGTATTTCGGCGTATCCCGAGGCAGGGTGAAACCTCGGTGGAACGGCTCCCCTCGGATCCGGGGGCGAAGCATGCCGGACGAACGGGTCCGTCTTCCTCTAGGAGGGCTGACTGGGCCAGGACGACGATACACCGGCGGGCGTCCCGCTCATCCTGGGTGACGGGGGCGCCAGCCCCGGTGGCGAGAGGGGAGGCGCCTCGGGACCCACAGGCATGAGTTCTTCGCGGGGGAAGATCCCCACACTCCGAATCACCCTCGTCGCCTCCGCGATGCAAGCCCGAAGTGTGCTCGCTCTGGCGCTGAGAGCGACGGTCTTTGCTTCCTTCGCCCCTCCAGCCGGAAGGGCGATCCGAGGAAGATCCCTCTGCGTGATGCTGGCCGCTAGGGTGGCGGCGTGCCCCCGAGATCGGTCCCGGGGACTCTGATTGAGCCTGACCGGGGTCAAGCTGAGCGTGCTGCTGGTTAGCGGCGTCAAGGAGATCCTTGACACGCTTTTCCTGGAAGGCGCGCTCCTCGCCTTCCATGCTTGCCATCTCCTCCATGGCTGCCTGCGCCGCCCGCATGTTGGCCGCAGGAGTCTCGTAGGTGGGCAGGTCCCCGCCTAGAACCTCGGCGATGAACGGCTGCAGCTGCGGACCAATCCAAGCCGGCTAGGGGCCTCGGAAATCAGACTGAGACCGGATGCAGAGTTATACTCGCGCTGCGTAGCCTCCATCCTACGTTTCGCCGAGGCCACGGCGATGCCCTCCTCCAAGATACTCTTGCGAGCCTCCTCCAGCGAGGCCCGAGCTTCTGCAGGGTTAGCGGAAGTGGTGACCGGTTTCTTCAGGCCCGCGATGGCGTCCCGAAGAGTATCAGCGGCGGCCGCAGCGGGCTCACCGGCAGCAGCGGAGGCCTTTCCGGGAGCCGTGCTGGTGCCATCGCCAATAACCATCACCTCCACGGTGTTGGAGACGCCAGCAACGTGGTATGGGGTGAAGAACCCCACCGATGGCGGAGGGCCATCGAAGATGAGGACGTTACTAGGGTAAAGGTCGTGGGCAGGCATCTCAGCGATAGAGAGCCAGCTGAAGCTGGCGCAGACCGCCTGAACGTCGAAGTCCTCGCCGAAGTAGCGCGGGCCGTCGTTGAGGCGAAGGTCGCTGAAGAGAACGCTGAGGTTCTCCATAGCAGCGACGACGACGCTAGGGAGCGCCTCGTCATCAGAATCTTCGTCCGAATCCGCATGGCGGACGGGGACGTCGATCATCATGGGTGTCGCCTCATCGAAAGCGGGCTCCACGGGCGCGCAAACTGATCCGGACGCGATGCATCCTGTGGTGTAGGTGCGAGGCCCCGGCCAGCGCGTAAAGCCAGCCGATGCCGCGATCGACCTCACGGTGGGCACCAAATGTCGGTGAATACTCACAACATATGCCATAGGTAGGCTAAAGTCGGTGAGAACCGAAGGGAGAAAGGTGGGCGCTGGGAACGAGGTTGGTACACGCATGGGACGCACGATGTACCCTGGTTCAGGGCTCTCCGTAGAGATAATACCCCTAATACTGCTGGAGTGTTTGATGTATAGGAACAGAGTACAATGTCGCTCCTGGAGCGGTGTAGGGAGGAGGAAGAGGGGAGCAACCGGCTCATCTCTACCTCTCTCTCTCTGTGGTTGGTGAATGTGTTGTGTTGAATGACTGGTGAAGGATCGACCCCCTTGCATGGGGGGTGACCGAGGGTTTTTATAGACGAACCCGCCGGCCTACAATATGGATAAAGGGTACAAGCGTGGGACCTGGCTGGCTGCTTCGCCGGCTGGCCAGGGGCTCACAAGGGTCTTGTCTTGTCGATGAGGGGAACTCCAGCTGCATGGTCTCGATTGCCTGTGGGACCCTCCGGCTGGCCAATGGGGCTCTCACGTAAGGCTGACGCTCAGCACGCGCTGTACGTCAAGCGTCGCCCCGCGAGATTCTTCATGGGCAGGTAGTACGACCACCTCCACTGTTCCCCACGCCGACTGCAGTAATGGAGTGGGAGTGTGACGGTCCAATACTATGCTAGGTGATGGATCAGAGCCGGGGTAGGTCAGCGGCGTGGCCGCCGACGCTCGTACCTGCCGGGCGCCCTGATCCTGTACCTTTGCTGACGCGTAGCTACCTTTAATCGAGAGGCTTCTTCTTGAGCTACGATCTGATGTGACTTGTGATCCTTGGCCGACTAGCCTGCTTGGTCAGCCGGCTTGAGTGTGGCCGCCTCCTCCTCAGTCCGGCTGGTGGGACTAGGCCGGCTCTGAAAGGGAGGCCACCTGGATTCTAGCCGGCAGGGGTTGCGTGGCCGGCGAGAACGGTGGCCGCCTCGTTGTCCAGCCGGTAGATGATGCCTAGCCGACCAGAAGACTTGGGCCTTGGGAATCTTCATACATTCATGTCCATTGGGCCGAAAATGAAGGAATAGGCTTGATGAGCCTACCCCGGGGTTATCCCCCCGACATCAGAGCTGCTGGAAATCATCACTCCAAGTGAGGAAAAGCTTCGCTGCCTCGACCTCATCAACATCCTACTCATGTCGGACGTGGATCTTCTTCCTCCCTCATCGCCGTAGCTATCTTCAGCTGCCGAGTTGGGGCGTTGAAGATCTGAACCGACAAGCTTCTGTTTTCACCGTCTATAGTTCTTGTGTTCTTCGTGTTCTTCATCCATGGTAATTAAAATCTGATTTTACTTCCCCTTTAGATCCTTATGTTCCCATTAAATCGTTGAAAAGTGTTATTCCTCACCAAATTCAACAGATGAACACTTCCATGCTTTAGAACACTTGAAAATTTTCATTAAGTCACTCAATTCCTCAAGAGATTCCTCAATTGTGTAAATTTTCGAATCTGCACAACTCTGGAACCCAAGTCAAGGACACTTAACAAAATTCCTAAAAAACCGTATTGGTTAATTTCCTCAACTTGAGTCATTTTTGAAAATCTTTTGAGAACGCATATGACCTCTTCAAATTCTTTGCACCTATATATACTCTGTTCACAGGTACAAAATGCTGGCTGATGAATCTCCAGGTTCTCATCAAATTAACTCATTTGCACCGTTTCTTGAAGAAAAATTGCATACCTCACTAAAGCCTTCAAAAGTTCATATTCCTCAAGTGAAGTAAATGGCTCATGAAAAGATACAGAAGGGTGGAAAGAAGGTAGAACTCAACACTGCTTTTGAGATTCCTGATGACATTTATGGCTCATGACAATTAAATGACATGCCTGATGAAGCTGTTTATGGAAAGCAAACAAAAGAAAAGCGCTAAACGCGCTTGCAGAAAATTGAGAGGAGATGGGCCAAAGAATGGAGGGAGCACAGATATGTGACTCCCAAATACATGAAGAAATTCGGCCTGATGCCTTCGTGAAAAAGGGATCCTCTGGGGACTCAACAGGTTGCTAATCTAACAAGCCTTGCAACCATTCATGACTTTCCTCAAGAATATGCCAAGCACAAGGCCAAACTGCAGAAAATTGCAGACCAGGCCATGAAGAAATTCAATGAGGATTCTGCTGCTGCAGCTGCAACTACTTCCTCCTCTCCTGCTGAGGCCTCTTGCAGTGAGACTGCTCCAAAACAAAGCATTCTGAAGAAATCTGCTGTCAAGCCAGAGTCCTCAACTGCTCAACATTGAGTGAAAAATCCACAAACAGAAACTATGGTGGTAGCAAAGTCCTCAACTGCTGGCACACAATCTTCACCACCACTGAAGTTGCCGACCCCATAGCATCCCTCAGGGCCATCTGCTTCAGGCTCTGCACATACTTCTTCCAGTACAAATGAATCACTTGAAACAATCGTCAGAAACAAACAAGAAAGGGTTGCACATGCCAAAGGTACCACCATGGCCCTCATGATGGATCCAAAGGTGATACTGTACTTCATAGACATCTGGTATGATAATCCTCAAACACCAATTGATGACTTGAAGCTTCCACCTGCACCGATCCGCATGTTGACACCCTTCATCAATGAAGAAAAGTGGAAGGAGGAGAAAGTCAGGCAAGCCAAAAAGGCTTAGGCTCAGAAAGAGAGCTTTCTCAAGAACAACATTCTAACTATGACCACTGATCAACTCCTCAAAGGTCAAACTAAGGTCAAAAACCTCACTGAAGAACATAGAAGCTTAAATGTCGACTAGAAGGGTGCAAAGGTCAGATTCATCAATGTTGCCAACAAAGTCATCACTGAACACAACAAGAAGGTTGCAGACAAGACGCAACCTAAAAATCGTCATGCAATGTACATAGTTGAGCTTCCTGACGTGTAATGCCCCAGATGTAACCCTTGCCATATTCGGGAACCTTTCCTATTTTGGAACCATGTTTTCAATGCTATAAGGGTTATCATTTCATGTGGCTTTGTTTTGTGCCTCCATCTTGCATGCATGAGGAAAACCTTTTGATTTCTTTCTCTTTTATCAGGCGCCATGAGGGCTGGCTCCCTCCTTACCCCTGACCCATCTCCTTCTTTCCTCATGCGCGGCCTGTGAGACAACCGCCTTCCTCCTCGCCGTCGTCACCCCGTGTACGACCGAACCTCCACCACCGATCCTTCCCCCCTTCGATCTTGCGGCTCCAAGTGCGCCTCCCGAGGGCATTTAAGCAGCCAGGCGCCCTCCTTGCAACCCTAGGGTTCCATTTTCCTCCTCCTCTCCTCTTTGGTGCCGTCGGGGGTGATCCCGAGCAACTCCATCTCCATGGCCGGAACCTGGTGATCTCAACGCCGGCAGATCGGTGCCACCTCTGCTTCCCCGACAGGACCAGGAGCACGCCGGGACACGGGAGGTCCATTCCCGAGGAGATCGCATGACGGGAGCTGCTACGTCGACGTCCTCGATGACCTCCTCTTCTTCCACTCCGGCGGCTTCTGCAGCACCCCGTCGACGAGCCCTTCTGCCTCTCCATCCGCGAGCCCCTCTCCTCTCAACCTAAGTGAGACAACCCTGCTCTCCTGCGATTCCCCTCTCCGTTAGCCGCGTCCGAGCCGTGAGCTTGAGGCTTGCCGGAGTTGCACCGGCAGGTTGATGTAGTTGCGGCCGCTGCTTGCTGTTGCTTGCGCATGCATGCACGCATGCATGGGTGTAGCTCCTCTGCTTCGTGGCCGAGGCATCCCTCTCGCAGTCGTAGAGTAGCCGTAGTAGACCCCACAGACGTATCGTACATGTGTAGGACGACCCGCTCAGGTGAGCCTCGTCGTCGGCGCCTCTACCAAAAGCAGATGAAGGCCCCGACTTTTTCATCTTTGCCCTGTCGTGGATCCCCGTAGGACAGTAGCACCGCACCAGCTTAGCTGGCATTGTTTCCACACGCGTTCGGGAAGGTCTGGGGTTCGAGCCCCAGTGCCCCCCTTTTAAATCTGGGATTTTCCCTTGCTGTTGTTCGCTTGGCAGGGTCTGCTTAAGAGGGATTCCCCCCTCTGATAGTGCAGCTACACGCGCCTAGCCCATTGATGCATAGTGAGGGTAGTTGTTTCTTTTAATCCATAGGGTTCATGCATGAGTGTGGGTGTATGTATGTGGGGATGTGCATGTGCTCATGGGTGTGTGTATGTATATGTGAGTGTGTGTGTGTGCATGTGGGTGCACATATGCACATGTGCGAGAGGGCCTAGCCTCTCAAGTTTCACCCCTCCTTGTAGTGTTTGAGTGTGTATGTGCATTTGTGTGTGTGTGAGCACATATATGTGTGTGTATGTGTTCATGCATGTGTGTGTGTTTGCATGGGTGCATATGAACTTCTGCATGAGGGCTAACCCCTCATGCTTGCCACATTGGAGTGATATGGTTGTGTGTGGGGCTTGTGTGGTGCATGTGTAGGTGTAGGAGTGTGTGTTATGATTCCACATATCCATGTGCTTGAGTGTGTGTGCTCATGTGCATGTGTTTGCTCATGGTGTGGGTGTGATCATGGGGGTGTGTGGATGAACACATCCTTACTTGCGATTATTTCTGTATGTAAGGCTATGCCTAGTTGGAATGATCTTTACCTAGTGCAAGTGCATGTGTAGGTGATGCATAAGATAACTTTTACATGTGATATTGTTCCTATACGTCATATTGGATTCTAGGTGGTGTTTTTCGAGCTAGCGTTGTGCCTATATGTTACATGCAAGTACCCATGTATTATATATGATTTTAGGGGTAGAATCATCCAAGGAATCTATTGGTGCAATCAGATTTCACTTTAGAGCAACTTCATAAAACTGTCATTTTCTGTGATGATGCCATGTTTAGTGCTTTGTATTAGGTGGTGCCTTGACCCTATGAGGATGAATCCTTGATGTAGTAGTAGTGGGTGAACCCCTCTACAGCATGGGGTCTTTGTTTTGTTCATAGGAATTTGTATGCACCTTTTGTGCCTTGTCAAAGTTGACATTTGGCTGAAACTGACATCTTTGTGAAAATCATAGATTTTCACAAAGTCTAAGAATCTGATGTTATTTTCTTCCGCTGTTGTGTTGGTTGCATTAGCTCCTATGTTGGGAATCAGCACATGCAACAAACTAAAGTTTGTGAGATTTTGTGCTTGTCTAGGTCCCTGTTAAATTTCATGCTTATACACTTCTTGTAGATATCATTTTGGAGGCTGCCTAAATGCTTCAAAGCATAAGCAGCTGGTGAAAATCTGTGATTTTCACTAAGTCCCAGAATCTGTGATATTTTGTACAAGTTAGTGCCTATAGATCTGCTCATGGGTGACTCCTTTGTATTAACTTCTTGCACATGGTTGTAGAGCTTTTGAATGGCTTTTGCCTCATATCTTGTTTGGATCATTTGGATGGTTGTAGCTACTTTAAATATTGTAGACAAACTGCTATGACGCTGTTAAAAACAGATTGCGTGTTTTTGTTGATTTGAAGCTTGTGTGAGCATTGTTGATGGTGTGGTGTGTTCCCATGCACCACCCCACTTATATTTTTGTTTCTTGATCATGTGGCAACCTGGTAACACCAGGGGAGTGCCATTGGAGTGTGTTTGTGGCTGATTTGAACCATAGGTCTCCATAACTTGTTTCATAGTTTCCGGTTGATCCGTAGCTGCGTTCTCTACGTTCTTTATATGTTTTTGCATCGTTTCTCGTGATGCACATGTTCATGCCATATTCATGCATGTCAAGATAACTTAAAATGAGGTTCTTTCCAGAATTCAATTAACTCAACTTATGCACATGAAAGTGACTAGAATAGTGATGCATGTTTCCTTCTTCACACATGCATCATATTGCTTGTTGCATCATGTTGTGTTGGTGTTCATTGGCTGTTATCTTATCTTGGGTAGCATCGGGATTGGAGAGCGAGTACGTGGATTCTGGAGAGTACGTGCAGGAAGATCAAGAGCAATTCCAAGCTAAAGACATGACATGCAAGATGACCGTGACCATGATACCGTATCTAGCTTTGTTATGCGTAGAATCACGTTTCCTTCGATACATGATCGCTGCCTACCACTTGATATAAATGCCACCTGTCATTGCCATGAAACCCAAACACCTCCCTCTCCTAGCAAAAGTTGTTTGGCTAAGTAGGCTTGCTCAACTTCTAATGAATAGCTTTGCTAGTTGCAGGTGCCAGCTGTCTCATGTGTTAACATGAGTATTTTGATATCATTATGTTTAAACTGCTATCTAATTAATGCACTTATATACTTGGTAAATGACGGAAGGCCTAGACTTTTGCCGGGTGATTTGTTCCATTGTTGTCGCCCTAGTTTCGGTTACCGGTGTTTGATTCCATAACTGATCGCTCCCAACACGTTCGGGGTTGTTATGGGACCCCCTGATAAATCGTGTAGTGTTAAGGATTGTCCAGCAGGACCCAACATTGGTTTTAATCTGCTAATCACCTAATATTAATTTTCATAGGGAATAGCTACCCCGAGGAATTAATCAACAACCCGGGCCAGTGCTCCTCATGAGTGTTGGTCCAAACTGGACTGCCTGCGGGGCCACCGCGAGGAAACTTGAGGTTAGGCTCCCATAGCTAGTTACATCCGTCGTGTCCTGACACTGAGATACGCGTCTCTTATCGGGGTCGTTGACACGACGGGAGGTCCTGCTAGATTTGTCTTACCTTAGCGATATATCTTGCGTATAAGAATCCCGGTGAAACTTTGGGTCTCCTCAAAGTTGAGGTTTTCCTCTAAGGAATCCGACGAGATCAGAGTTTCGTGATAGAGGATTACTTTGCGGCCCGTGGCAGTTCGTGATGGACTAGTTGGAGCACCCCTCCAGGGTTTAATCTTTCGGAAAGCCGTGGCCGCGGTTATGTGGCAAACATGGATAATTTGTTAACATCCAGTTCTAGACAACTTAAAGTAACTCTAATAAAACTGCCAACTGCGTGCGTAATCGTGTCTGTCTCCTTCGAAGACCTCTCTTCGATCGGGAACACGGTGGGGTTATGTCTAACGTAAGTAGGTGTTCAGGATCACTTAGTGATCATCTAGACTTCGATCGCTCGCGTAGACCACGATATAAATTTCTCTGTTCATCGTAAGTTAGCCACCATATATGCTTAGGTTGCTGCAAACCTATACACTAAACCTTCCTCACCTAGTAACTTGACTAGATTCAGTACCAAGGTCATTAGAATGTTGAGTCCCCATGGCTCACAGATTACTACAAACCCCAACAGGTACAGGTACGCCCGACGCGGGAGATCCTAATGACAACCAGCTGAAGTGGGAGTTCGATGAGGACTCTGGCCGTCTGTATGTGAACTATCCGGAAGACTGAGGCCGTGGTCGTGATCGTGGGCTAGCATACGGGATGTGTTAGATCATCTGCTTTTATGTTTAAAGTCCGTAATTGGACTTGCTGCTACTCTAAATAATGTGTGTCTATAAGCTATGATTTATTCTTAACAGATGGCAAGTGTATGCCCTAGTTGTTAATCTTTATTTATGTAATGTGATGATTATCCCGTTTGCGATACGCGTAGATGCGCCCCTTTCCCCTTTTGAGGCCTCGCCCCCAAATAAGGAAAGGGACGCATCTTAGTCATTACAAGTTTGTAATCAGAGCCTTAAGACCATAGGAGCCTTTGCGTGATCGAACTTGGCGGAGTCGCGTCTAGTAAAATGTTTTGAGTCTTAGTTATATCGGAGAGTAGGTTTCTTTTTTCTCCTCTTCTATGCTCTGGTGAGGTTCTCGACTTCGAAAATCTTAATTCTACTCCTCTTCTCGCTCAATTTTTTTAGGATCATGCGGGTATTTCGAAATCTATATTATATCAATGTGACGGAGTTCTGTCTTGGTGCCTCCTGTATGACTTGATTTCTTCCGGGGAGTTGAGCTCCAGTGGATTCTTGTGCACATCACCATCATTCAGATTTCTTAGTATCTCAGGACGGAGGATGTTCGTAATTGCTTCAATACTAGTCGTGACGAGAGGAGTCCGACTTCCCCAGTACTGATGCAGAGAGTTCCGGATGTATCGCCACACTTTGTATCATTGTGATTACGAGGGTCTGTAGTAGATGAAGGTCCGAGATTCTAGTTATGTGTTGACGGATGTGATACACTTGACAGGTTAGTATAGGAGTTGTGTGACATATTACTCCTTGTATCCGTGTACGAGATTGCATGACCAGATATTTCGGGAATTCATAGTTGGGATATCAAGTAGTGACTTATAGGACAATCTTCCTACAGATGCATGATGTGAGGCTGGGATTCGACATTGAGTGGGTACGTTTGTTCACAGTCGTCTTAGAGCGGTTCTCGCTGTGTCTTAAAGAGTCCTTGTAGCTTGCTACGACTCGGGAATGCTTCGTAAGTCGTGTGCACTGCCTTGCACAGGATGGCTACTATGAATTCGAGCCCGTGCGATCATATCCATGAAGATATCGGATGGAAAATCTGTCATACGTTTGTTCCAAGCAGTTCTAGCTCATACTTGGTTTGCAAGTGGTCTTTAATCAGATTTTGTCGACACTCACTTTGAGGAAGCATTCTTACTATTTTGTTTGAGTGCAATTGATAATATTCTTGTTCAGATATTCCTGCCTTTTTGATTCAGCTTTACCTTCAATGTTTTCTCTGGTCTAATGTGTTGTCCGTCTTCAGGATGGCTCCACCAACTTGTCAGAATCTGGGTCGTGAGGGTGCAGATGTTCCACCACCACCCCCTCCGCCTCCTCCTCCGCCGCCGCCTCCTCCTGTAGAGGCTTGGCAAGCTGTGATGGCTGCAACAAATGCCAACACCCAGATGTTAATCCAGCTCTTGCAAGAGAGGACGAATCAGCAGCAGGGCAATTTCAACCATGGTGGTAATCAATTTGCATCTCTGAGTCAATTCCTGGCAAACCAGCCGAAGACCTTCACATCGTGTGATCAGTCGTTTGACACTGAGGACTAGATTCAGGACATGAACAAACACTTTGAGTGTGTCAATGTCCGTCCAGAGGACTTCGTCATGTTTGCAATGTTTCAGCTCAAGGGGCAGGAAGCAGTTGAAGGACTCCAGGGGTGGCAGATTGATCAGTTGGGATGAGTTCTGCAGAGATTTCAGGTCCCACTATATCCCGTCTAGCTTTGTGGAAGAGATGCGTGAGAAGTTCAGACGCTTGAAGCAAGGTGATTCCTCTGTGTACAAGTACAACATCGGGTTCCACGAGCTGGCTCGATATGCCTTGCAGGACATTACAGATCAGAAGAGCAAGATCTATCAGTTCAGAGGTGGTCGGAGAGAGGACTTGCAGCTAGCCCTCGCCTTGCGCGATCCTGATGAGTTTGATAAGTTCTATAACTTGGCTCTCAGGGCTGAGGCAACGTTGCTCAGGGTGGACAATTCGAAGAAGCATTTAAGAGAGTCCAGTTCGTCGCCCTCAACTCAGGTGGTTCCGAAGCAGCAGAAATACTAGGTGTCTCCTCCTCCTCCTCGGCAGACTCAACAGTTCAAGCAATCAGGTGGTCGTGGTTCTTCCCACCCACCCAACCCAGCTTTCGAGCAGAGGTTTCAGCAGCAGAAGCAAGGAAATCCTCAGACGCAGTTCCGTCAGCCGGCAGATGTTACTTGTCACAATTGTGGGCAGAAGGGTCAGACGCCAACAAGTGCACCTCTCAGCTACGTCTTCTGCCCCCACCTCCAGGGAAGCCTCCAAGCAATGCTATAGTGAAGTTCAACCCTAGGTCTATGAGAGTCAATATGGTGAATGCAGCTGAAGCACAGAACTCCTCAGACGTGATTATGGGTAATCTCCTTGTTAATGATATTCCTGCTAAGGTTTTATTTGATTCGGGGTGCATCGCATACTTTCATGTCATATCCCTTTGCATCTGGAAATAATTTTGCGACTGAGTTTTTACCAAAGTCACTGCAAGTTATGTCTCCGGGAATGCGGATGAGCTCTCAGATGTTTGTTCCGTAGCTCACTCTCAAGATGGGTGATTATGCCTTTCTGGCTTCTCCTATTGTCCTTAGCAACTCTGATATTGATTTGATCTTGGGATGGATTGGTTGGCTAAGAATAAGGCGTCTATTGTTTGTGAAGCTAAAGAAGTGAAGTTAACTCATTCTGTTGGGGATCGTCGCATGGGAAACAAAAATTTTCCTACGCGCACAAAGACCTATCATGGTGATGTCCATCTATGAGAGGGGATGAGTGATCTACGTACCCACGTAGACCGTACAGCAGAAGCGTTAGTGAACGCGGTTGATGTAGTGGAACGTCCTCACGTCCCTCGATCCGCCCCGCGAACAATCCCGCGATCAGTCCCACGATCTAGTACCGAACGGACGGCACCTCCGCGTTCAGCACACGTACAGCTCGACGATGATCTCGGCCTTCTTCATCCAGCAAGAGAGACGGAGAGGTAGAAGATTTCTCCGGCAGCGTGACGGCGCTCCGGAGGTTGGTGATGATCTCGTCTCAGCAGGGCTCCGCCCGAGCTCCGCAGAAACGCGATCTAGAGGAAAAACCGTGGAGGTATATGGTCGGGCTGCCGTGGAAAAGTCGTCTCAAATCAGCCCTAAAACCTCCGTATATATAGGTGGGAGCGGGGGGGCCTTGCCTTGGGGTTCAAGGAGCCCCAAGGGGGTCGGCCGAGCCAAGGGGGGAAGGTCTCCCCCCCCCCAAACCGAGTTGGATTTGGTTTGGTGGGTCGGAGTCCTTCCTTCCCTTCCCACCTCCTCCTTTTTTTTCTTTCTCTTTGATTTTTCTTCCAATGCGCATAGGGCCCTTTTGGGCTGTCCGACCAGCCCACTAAGGGCTGGTGCGCCACCCTCAAGTCCTATGGGCTTCCCCGGGGTGGGTTGCCCCCCCCGGTGAACTCCCGGAACCCATTCGTCATTCCCGTTAACTCCGAAAACCTTCCGGTAATCAAATGACGTCATCCAATATCTCAATATTCGTTTCCGGACCATTCCGGAAACCCTCGTGACGTCTGTGATCTCATCCGGGACTCCGAACAACATTCGGTAACCAACCATATAACTCAAATACGCATAAAACAATGTCAAACCTTAAGTGTGCAGACCCTGCGGGTTCGAGAACTATGTAGACATGACCCGAGAGACTCCTCGGTCAATATCCAATAGCGGGACCTGGATGCCCATATTGGATCCTACATATTCTACGAAGATCTTATCGTTTGAACCTCAGTGCCAAGGATTCATATAATCCCGTATGTCATTCCCTTTGTCCTTCGGTATGTTACTTGCCCGAGATTCGATCGTCAGTATCCCCATACCTATTTCAATCTCATTTACCGGCAAGTCTCTTTACTCGTTCCATAATACAAGATCCCGCAACTTACACTAAGTTACATTTCTTGCAAGGCTTGTGTGTGATGTTGTATTACCGAGTGGGCCCCGAGATACCTCTCCGTCACACGAAGTGACAAATCCCAGTCTTGATCCATACTAACTCAACGAAGACCTTCAGAGATACCTGTAGAGCATCTTTATAGTCACCAGTTACGTTGCGACGTTTGATACACACAAAGTATTCCTCCGGTGTTAGTGCGTTATATGATCTCATGGTCATAGGAACAAATACTTGACACGCAGAAAACAGTAGCAACAAAATGACACGATCAACATGCTACGTCTATTAGTTTGGGTCTAGTCCATCACGTGATTCTCCTAATGACGTGATCCAGTTATCAAGCAACAACACCTTGTTCATAATCAGAAGACACTGACTATCTTTGATCAACTGGCTAGCCAACTAGAGGCTTGCTAGGGACAGTGTTTTGTCTATGTATCCACACATGTAAATGAGTCTTCATTCAATACAATTATAGCATGGATAACAAACGATTATCTTGATACATGAATTATAATAATAACTATATTTATTATTGCCTCTAGGGCATAATTCCAACAGTCTCCCACTTGCACTAGAGTCAATAATCTAGCCCTCACATCATCATGCAAATTACATTGTAATAAATCTAACACCCATACAGTTCTGGTGTTGATCATGCTTTGGCCGTGGAAGAGGTTTAGTCAGCGGGTCTGCTACATTCAGATCCGTGTGCACTTTGCATATATTTACGTCCTCTCCTTCGACGTAGTCGCGGATGAGGTTGAAGCGTCGTTTGATGTGTCTGGACTTCTTGTGAAACCGTGGTTCCTTTGCTAAGGCAATGGCACCCGTGTTGTCACAGAACAAGGTTATTGGATTCAGTGCGCTTGGCACCACTCCAAGATCCGTCATGAACTGCTTCATCCAGACACCCTCCTTAGCCGCCTCCGAGGCAGCCATGTACTCCGCTTCACATGTAGAATCTGCTACGACGCTTTGCTTGGAACTGCACCAGCTTACCGCACCCCCATTAAGAATAAATACGTATCCGGTTTGCGACTTAGAGTCGTCCGGATCTGTGTCAAAGCTTGCATCGACGTAACCTTTTACGGCGAGCTTTTTGTCACCTCCATACACGAGAAACATATCCTTAGTCCTTTTCAGGTACTTCAGTATATTCTTGACCGCTGTCCAGTAATCCACTCCTGGATTACTCTGGAACCTACCTGCCATACTTATGGCCAGGCTAACGTCCAGTCTAGTGCACAACATTGCATACATGATAGAACCTATGGATGAAGCATAGGGGACAGAACGCATATGCTCTCTATCTTCATCAGTTGCTGGGCACTGAGTCTTACTCAATCTCGTACCTTGTAAAACTGGCAAGAACCCCTTCTTGGACTGTTCCATTTTGAACCTCTTCAAAACTTTATCAAGGTATGTGCTTTGTGAAAGTCCTATCAGGCGTTTTGATCTATCCCTATAGATCTTAATGCCTAGAATGTAAGCAGCTTCTCCTAGGTCCTTCATAGAGAAACTTTTATTCAAGTAATCCTTTATGTTCTTCGAAAACTCCACGTTGTTTCCAATCAACAATATGTCATCCACATATAATATTAGAAACGCCACAGAGCTCCCACTCACTTTCTTGTAAATACAAGATTCTCCAACCACTTGTATAAACTCAAATGCTTTGATCACCTCATCAAAGCGTTTGTTCCAACTCCGAGATGCTTGCACCAGTCCATAAATGGATCGCTGGAGCCTGCACACCTTGTTAGCATTCTCAGGATCGACAAAACCTTCGGGTTGTATCATATACAATTCTTCCTTAAGGAAACCGTTAAGGAACGCCGTTTTGACATCCATCTGCCAGATTTCATAATAAAAAAATGCAGCTATTGCTAACATGATTCTGACGGACTTAAGCATCGCTACGGGTGAGAATGTCTCATCGTAGTCAACTCATTGAACTTGTGAAAAACCCTTTGCCACAAGTCGAGCTTTATAAACGGTCACATTGTCGTCAACGTCCGTCTTCCTCTTAAAGATCCATTTGTTCTGAATAGCCTTGCGGCCCTCAGGTAGTACCTCCAAAGTCCACACTTTGTTCTCATACATGGATCCTATCTCGGACTTCATGGCTTCTAGCCATTTTTTGGAATCTGGGCCCACCATTGCTTCTTCATAATTTGCAGGTTCATTGTTGTCCAACAACATGATTGATAAGACGGGATTACCGTACCACTCTGGAGCAGTACGTGGTCTCGTCGACCTGCGTGGTTCGATAGAAACTTGAACCGGAGTTTCATGATCATCATCATTAACTTCCTCCTCAACCGGCGTCGCAACGATAGAGGTTTCCCCTTGCCCTGCGCCACCATCTAGAGGGATGAGAGGTTCGACAACCTCGTCAAGTTCTATCTTCCTCCCACTCAATTCTCTCGAGAGAAACTCCTTCTCGAGAAAAGCTCCGTTTTTAGCAAGAAACACTTTTCCCTCGGATTTGAGATAGAAGGTGTACTCAACTGTCTCTTTTGGGTAACCTATGAAGACGCACTTTTCCGCTTTAGGTTCCAGCTTTTCAGGCTGAAGCTTTTTGACATAAGCATCACATCCCCAAACTTTAAGAAAACGACATCTTTGGCCTTTTGCCATACCACAGTTCGTATGGTGTCGTCTCAACGGATTTTGATGGTGCCCTATTTAAAGTGAATGCAGCTGTTTCTAATGCATAACCCCAAAACGATAACGGCAAATCGGTAAGAGACATCATAGATCGCACCATCTCTAATAAAGTACGATTACGACGTTCGGACACACCATTACGCTGTGGTGTTCCAGGCGGTGTCAACTGTGAAACAATTCCACATTGTCTTAAGTGAGCACCAATCTCGAAACTCAGATATTCACCCCCACGATCAGACCGTAGGAACTTGATCTTCTTGTTACGATGATTTTCAACTTCACTCTGAAATTGCTTGAACTTTTCAAATGTTTCAAACTTGTGCTTCATCAAGTAGACATAACCATATCTACTCAAATCGTCAGTGAAGGTGAGAAAATAACGATATCCGCCGCGTGCCTCCACGCTCATCGGACCACACACATCGGTATGTATGATTTCCAACAAGTCACTTGCACGCTCCATTGTTCTGGAGAACGGAGTCTTAGTCTTCTTGCCCATGAGGCATGGTTCGCACGTGTCAAGTGAATCAAAGTCAAGTGACTCCAAAAGTCCATCAGCATGGAGTTTCTTCATGCGCTTTACACCAATATGACCTAAGTGGCAGTGCCACAAAAATATGGCGCTATCATTGTTAACTCTAACTCTTTTGGTCTCAATGTTATGTATGTGTGTATCGCTATCAAGATTCAATATGAACAATCCTCTCACATTGGGTGCATGACCATAAAAGATGTTACTCATAGAAATAGAACAACCATTATTCTCTGATTTAAAAGAGTAACCGTCTCGCAATAAACAAGATCCAGATATAATGTTCATGCTCAACCCACGCACTAAATAACAATGATTTAAGTTCATAACTAATCCTGATGGTAACTGAAGTGAAACTGTGACGACGGCGATTGCATCAACCTTGGAACCATTTCCTACGCGCATCGTCACTTCATCTTTCGCCAGCCTTCATCTATTCCGCAGTTCCTGTTTCGAGTTGCAAATATGAGCAACAAAACCGGTATCGAATACCCAGGCACTACTACAAGATCCGGTTAAGTACACATAAATAACTTGTATATCAAATATACCTGATTTTTCTTTGGCCGCTTGCTTATCTGCCAGATACTTGGGGCAATTGCGCTTCCAGTGACCCATACCCTTGCAATAGTAACACTCCGTTTCAGGCTTAGGTCCAGCTTTGGGTTTCTTCGTCGGATTGGCAACAGGCTTGACGCTCTTCTTTGAATTACCCTTCTTGCCTTTGCCGTTTCTCTTGAAACTAGTGGTCTTATTCACCATCAACACTTGATGCTCTTTACGGAGTTCAGACTCTGCGACTTTCAGCATCGCAAACAACTAGCCGGGAGACTTGTTCATCCCTTGCATGTTGCAGTTCAACACAAAGCCTTTATAGCTTGGCGGCAGTGATTGAAGGATTCTGTCAGTGATAGCCTCTTGCGGGAGTTCAATCCCCAGCTCAGCTAGACGGTTTGAGTACCCAGACATTTTGAGCACATGTTCACTGACAGACGAGTTTTCCTCCATCTTGCAAGCATAGAATTTATCGCAGGTCTCATACCTCTCGATCCGGGTGTTCTTCTGAAAGATAAACTTCAACTCCTGGAACATCTCAAATGCTCCATGACGCTCAAAGCGACGTTGAAGTCCCGGTTCTAAGCCATACAAGACTGCACATTGAACTACTGAGTAGTCCTCCTTACGTGCTAACCAAGCGTTCTTAACATCCTGATCAACCGTAGCGGGTGGTTCATCTCCTAGCGCAGCATTAAGGACATAATCCTTCTTCCCAGCTTGTAAGATTAGCTTAAGATTACGAGCCCAGTCTACAAAGTTGCTTCCATCATCTTTCAACTTAGCTTTCTCTAGGAACGTATTAAAATTCAGGGTGATTGTCGCGTGAGCCATGATCTACAACACAAATATATTCAAAGTGGACTTAGACTATGTTCAAGATAATTAGAGTTTAACTTAATCAAATTATTCGCTAAACTCCCACTCAAAAAGTACATCTCTCTAGTCATTTGAGTGGTTCATGATCCACTTACACTAGCTCAAGTCCGATCATCACGTGAGTTGAGTATAGTTTCAGTGGTAAGCATCCCTGTGCTAATCATATCATCTATATGATTCATGATCGACATTTCGGTCTCATGTGTTCCGAGGCCATGTCTGCACATGCTAGGCTTGTCAAGCTTAACCCGAGTGTTCCGCGTGCGCAACTGTTTTGCACCCGTTGTATGTGAATGTTGAGTCTATCACACCCGATCATCACGTGGTGTCTCGAAACGACGAACTGTAGCAACGGTGCACAGTCGGGGAGAACACAATTTCGTCTTGAAATTTTAGTGAGAGATCACCTCATAATGCTACCGTCGTTCTAAGCAAAATAAGGTGCATAAAAGGATTAACATCACATGCAATTCATAAGTGACATGATATGGCCATCATCACGTGCTTCTTGATCTCCATCACCAAAGCACCGGCACGATCTTCTTGTCACCCGCGCCACACCATGATCTCCATCAACGTGTCGCCATCGGGGTTGTCGTGCTACTCATGCTATTACTACTAAAGCTACATCCTAGCAAAATAGTAAACGCATTTGCAAGCACAAACGTTAGTATAAAGACAACCCTATGGCTCCTGCCGGTTGCCGTACCATCGACGTGCAAGTCGATATTATCTATTACAACATGATCATCTCATACATCCAATATATCACATCACATAATTGGCCATATCACATCACAAGCATACCCTGCAAAAACAAGTTAGACGTCCTCTAATTTTGTTGTTGCATGTTTTACGTGGTGACCACGGGTATCTAGTAGGATCGCATCTTACGTACGCAAACACCACAACGGAGATATATGAGTTGCTATTTAACCTCATCCAAGGACCTCCTCGGTCAAATCCGATTCAACTAAAGTTGGAGAAACCGACACATGCCAGTCATCTTTGAGGAACGGGGTTACTCGAAGCGATGAAACCAGTCTCTCGTAAACGGACGAGTAATGTCGGACCAAGCCGCTTCAATCCAACAATACGGCAGAATCAAGAAAAGACTAAGGAGGGCAGCAAAATGCACATCACCGCCCACAAAAACTTTTTAGTTCTACTCGAGAAGACATCTACGCATGAACCTAGCTCATGATGCCACTGTTGGGGAACGTCGCATGGGAAACAAAAATTTTCCTACGCGCGCGAAGACCTATCATGGTGATGTCCGTCTACGAGAGGGGATGAGTGATCTACGTACCCTTGTAGACCGTACAGCAGAAGCGTTAGTGAACGCGGTTGATGTAGTGGAACGTCCTCACGTCCCTCGATCCGCCCCGCGAACAATCCCGCGATCAGTCCCACGATCTTGTACCGAACGGACGGCACATCCGCGTTCAGCACACGTACAGCTCGACGATGATCTCGGCCTTCTTTATCCAGCAAGAGAGACGGAGAGGTAGAAGAGTTCTCCGGCAGCGTGACGGCGCTCCGGAGGTTGGTGATGATCTCGTCTCAGCAGGGCTCCGCGCGAGCTCCGCAGAAACGCGATCTAGAGGAAAAACCGTGGGGATATGTGGTCGGGCTACCATGGAAAAGTCGTCTCAAATCAGCCCTAAAACCTCCGTATATATAGGTGGGAAAGGGGGGGCCTTGCCTTGGGGCTCAAGGAGCCCCAAGGGGGTCGGCCGAGCCAAGGGGGGAAGGTCTCCCCCCAAACCGAGTTGGACTTGGTTTGGTGGGTGGGAGTCCTTCCTTCCCTTCCCACCTCGTCCTTTTTTTTCGTTCTCTTTGATTTTTCTTCCAATGCGCATAGGGCCCTTTTGGTCTGTCCCACCAGCCCTCTAAGGGCTGGCGCGCCACCCTCAAGGCCTATGGGCTTCCCCGGGGTGGGTTGCCCCCCCGGTGAACTCCCGGAACCCATTCGTCATTCCCGGTACATTCCCGGTAACTCCGAAAACCTTCCGGTAATCAGATGAGGTCATCCTATATATAAATCTTCGTTTTCGGACCATTCCGGAAACCTTTGTGACGTCCGTGATCTCATCCGGGACTCCTAACAACATTCGGTAACCAACCATATAACTCAAATACGCATAAAACAACGCCAAACCTTAAGTGTGCAGACCCTGCGGGTTCGAAAACTATGTAGACATGACCCGAGAGACTCCTCGGTCAATATCCAATAGCGGGACCTGGATGCCCATATTGGATCCTACATATTCTACGAAGATCTTATCGTTTGAACCTCAGTGCCAAGGATTCATATAATCCTGTATGTCATTCCCTTTGTCCTTCGGTATGTTACTTGCCCGAGATTCGATCGTCAGTATCCCCATACCTATTTCAATCTCGTTTACCGGCAAGTCTCTTTACTCGTTCCGTAATACAAGATCCCGCAACTTACACTAAGTTACATTGCTTGCAAGGCTTTTGTGTGATGCTGTATTACCGAGTGGGCCCCGAGATACCTCTCCGTCACACGGAATGACAAATCCCAGTCTTGATCCATACTAACTCAACGAACACCTTCGGAGATACGTGTAGAGCATCTTTACAGTGACCCAGTTACGTTGCGATGTTTGATACACACAAAGTATTCCTCCGGTGTTAGTGAGTTATATGATCTCATGGTCATAGGAACAAATACTTGACACGCAGAAAACAGTAGCAACAAAATGACACGATCAACATGCTACGTCTATTAGTTTGGGCCTAGTCCATCACGTGATTCTCCTAATGACGTGATCCAGTTATCAAGCAACAACACCTTGTTCATAATCAGAAGACACTGACTATCTTTGATCAACTGGCTAGCCAACTAGAGGCTTTCTAGGGACGGTGTTTTGTCTATGTAACCATGTAAATGAGTCTTCATTCAATACAATTATAGCATGGATAATAAACGATTATCTTGATACGGGAAATATAATAATAACTATATTATTATTGCCTCTAGGGCATAATTCCAACACATTCTTCGTAGGACGTGATTATCTCCGCAGCGCGTGATGACACAGTCCGTCTGTTTTCCTTGAATGAGAAGGGTGAGATCTCTCCAATTTTGCAAGTCCCAGTGGTCTGCGAATATGAAGATGTTTTTTCGGAAGAACTGCCAGGAATGCCTCCACACCGAGCAGTTGAGTTCGTAATTGAGCTTGAACCGGGTATTGAGCCTGTGTGCAAATAGCCAGACAAGGTGGGTCCAGAAGAGCTGAAGGAGCTGCAGAAACAACTTGATGAGCAGGAGCGTCTCGGTCTGATGAGACCAAGTTCATCTCCTTGGGGCTGTGGAGTTCTTTTCTTCAAGAAGAAGGATGGTACGAATGACTCTGTGTCAATTACCGGCCATTGAATAAGAAGACGATCAAAAACAAGTATCCACTTCCTAACATCAATGAGTTGTTTGAACAATTGAATGGGGCTAATATCTTGTCGAAGCTTGATCTCAGAATGGGTTATCATCAGATTCGCATTCGCGAAGAGGACGTTCCAAAGACTGCTTTCAGAACAAGCTTTCGCTCGTATGAGTACACGGTGATGTCTTTCAGTCTGGCCAATGCTCCACTGACCTTCTGTCGGATGATGAATTATATCTTCTCCCCATTCAAGAATGAATTCGTCTTGTTGTATCTTGATGATATTCTGGTCTTTTCGGAAACAGAGGAAGAGCATGAATAACATCTCAGGGTTGTGCTTGATAAGCTAAGAGTGCATAAGTTCTATGCTAAGTTTTCCCAATGTGAGTTATGGTTGATAGAATTTGTCTACCTTGGGCACATCATCTCTGCCGAGGGCACCAAATTTGATCCGTCGAAGGTGCAGGCCATTGTTGAATGGGAACCTCAGCAAAATGTGAAGCAGCTTTAAAGATTTCTTGGGGTTGCAAGTTATTGTAGAAGATTCGTTGAGAATTTCTCCAAGATTGCTAAGCCTCTCCCAAGTCTTCTACAGAAGGGTGTGAAGTATGTCTGGTCTCCAGAGTGTCAGTTGGCTTTTGACGCATTCAAAGAGAAGCTCACTTCTACTCAAGTCTTGGTTCCTCCTGATTACTCCAAACCTTATCAAGTGTTCTGCGATGCCTCTCTTCAAGGTCTTGGTGCAGTGTTGATGCAAGACAAGAAAGCGGTAGCTTATACCTCGAGGCAGTTGAAGCCAAGTGAGAATAATTACCCCACTCATGATCTTGAGTTGGCGGCAGTGGTACATGCTCTGATGACTTGGAGACACCTCTTGTTGGAAAGAAAGGTTGAAGTGTTGACCGATCACAAGAGTCTCAAGTCCATCTTCACCCAGCCTAACATAAATCTTCGGCAAACTCGTTGGGTGGAAATGCTCCAAGATTTTAATCCGAGCGTTGAGTACACTCCAGGAAAAGCTAATGTCGTGGCAGATGCTTTGAGAAGGAAGGCTTACTGCAACAGTCTCATTCTGAAGCCTCTCTAGCCTGACCTTTGTGAATCTTTCAGAAAGCTCAACCTTCAGTTAGTACCTCAGGGATTTCTTGCTAATCTTCTGATTTCTCCTACCTTGGAAGACCAGGTCTGACAAGCTCAACTTCTTGATGCAATGGTGAAGAAAATTAAGATTGTCTTGGCAAAGGGAGTTCCCAAATATAAGTGCCTCAGTGTTGATGCGAGAGATACATTATTCTTTGAGGATCGTCTTGTTGTTCCGAAAGGGGATCTCAGAAAGGTTATCATGGAAGAATCTCATAACTCTCTTCTCTCTATACATCCATGAAGTTCCAAGATGTACCAGGACTTGAAACTGACCTTCCGGTGAACTCGCATGAAGCGTGAAATTGCTCAGTTCGTAAATCAGTGTGATGTATGTCGAAGGGTGAAAGCAGAGCATCAACGTCCAGCAGGTCTTTTGCATCCATTGCCCATTCCCGAGAGGAAGTTCGACCATATTGAGATGGATTTCGTCACCGGGTTTCCAAAGTCCAAGAAGGGTAACGATGTCATCTTCGTCGTCATCGACAAGTTGAGCAAAGTAGCTCATTTCCTTCCAGTCAAGGAGTCTATCTCAGCAGCTCAGCTTGCAGAGTTGTACACTTTGAGGATAGTCTCTTTGCATGGCGTTCCAATGCTAATTTCTTCGGATCGCGGAAGCATCTTTACTTCAAGTTTTGCGACTCATTCAGTCTGCGATGGGTACTAAGATTCGATTCAGCACAGCCTTTCATCCTCAGACTAGTGGGCAAGTTGAGAGAGTCAATCAGGTCCTCTAGGATATGCTAAGAGCATGCGTCATTTCCTTTGGCATGAAGTGGGAAGACTGTCTACCTTTTGCTGAGTTTTCATATAACAACAACTATCAGGCAAGTTCAGGCAAAGCTCCGTTTGAGATTCTCTATGGCAGGAAGTGTCGTACCCCCTCAACTGGTCAGAGACTAGCGAGTGTCAGATTCTTGGGAATGACTTGATTGAAGAAGCAGAAGAAATGTGTCGTGTCATTCGGGATAATCTCAAAGCAGCGCTGTCCCGTCAGAAGAGCTATTATGATAGCAAGCATCGTGACATGTCTTATGACCTCGATGACTTCGTCTATCTTAAAGTGTCTCCTATGAAGGGCACTCAGCATTTTGGCATCAAAAGCAAGCTTGCTCCTTGTTTTGTTGGGCCTTTCAGAATTGTTGGCAAGAGAGGCGACTTTGCTTATCAACTAGAGCTACCTTCAAACTTCGCAAATGTGCATGACGTGTTCCATGTCTGTCAGCTCCGGAGATGCTTCTAGACTACCGAGCGCACAGTTGATCTTCAGGATATCGACCTTCAACCCGACCTATCCTATCATGAGCATCCAGTTGCAGTTCTTGAGTCGACTGAGCGCAAGACCCACAATAAGTCAATCAAGTTTCTCAAGGTGCAGTGTCACATCATTCCGATAAAGAGGCCACTTGGGAGCGTGAGGATCACCTCTGTTCCAAATTTCCAGAGTTCTTTCAGTCCTAGATCTCGGGTCGAGATCTTCTTGTAGTGTGGCAGAGTTTGTAATGCCCCAGATGTAACCCTTGCCATATTCGGGAACCTTTCCTATTTTAGAACCATGTTTTCAATGCTATAAGGGTTATCATTTCATGTGGCTTTGTTTTGAGCCTCCATCTTGCATGCATGGCATTCCATTGTGATGTTGTTTTTGCTTGCTCCATCATGAGTACTACTGTGTTGTGTTGATGTGATGATGTTTTCCAAACATTGGTGTTTTCAAACAAGGTTTCAAAACCCCTTCTCCATTATTATTTGAGCTCATGTATTAACTTGTTTAAAACCTGTTTTAAAAATGTTGATCTTTTAGTGTGTTATCTTGTGATTGAGGGGCTTTGACTTGGGGTTTTAAAACTTAAGTTAAATGGGGTGTTATTTACAAAAACAACATCTAAAGTCCGTGATTTGGATTTAATTTAGTTGCTCCAAAAATCAGTTCTATATTTTATTTAAATAGGGCATAATTCCCTTATGCCCTAAGTATTTTTATTTTGTTTTCTTCAAACTCCTTCTGGATGTGTGCATTTTTGTTGGAGGGTTGTTATTTAAAAATGAGGAAAACCTTTTGATTTCTTTCTCTGTTATCTGGCGCCACGTGGGCTGGCTCCCTCCTTCCCCCAGGCCCATCTCCTTCTTTCCCCGCGCGCGGCTCGTGAGACGACCGTCTTCCTCCTCGCTGTCGTCACCCCCTGTACGACCGAATCTCCACCACCGATCCCTCCCCCCTTTGATCTTGCGGCTCCAAGCGCACCTCCCGAGGCCATTTAAGCAGCCATGCGCCCTCCTCGCAACCCTAGGCTTCCATTTTCCTCCTCCTCTCCTCTCTGCACCATCGGGGGCGATCCCGAGCAACTCCATCTCCATGGCCGGAACCTGGTGAGCTCGACACGAGCGGATCGGCGCCACCTTGCTGCCTCTTGAGCTTGCGTTGGTTTTCCCTTGAAGAGGAAAGGGTGATGCAACACAGGAGCAGTAAGTATTTCCCTCAGTTTGAGAACCAAGGTATCAATCCAGTAGGAGAATCAGGCCAAGTGTCCAGAGTACCTATGCAAGCACAAACAAGCTTGCACCCAACACTATAATGGGGTTGTCAATCCCATCAAGATTGATTGCAAACTGAGATCTGAAGGCGGAAAGTGTAAAGAAGTAAAAGTGTAAGGCTGAAAATATGGTGTGAATTAGACCCCAGGGCCATAGTGTTCACTAGAGGCTTCTCTCAAAATAGAAAATATTACGGTGGGTGAACGAATTACTGTCTAGCATTTGATAGAACCGCGCAAAGTTATGAGATATCTAAGGCAATGATCATACATATAGGCATCATGTCCGAAACAAGTAGACCGATACTTTCTGCATCTACTACTATTACTCCACACATCGACCGCTATCCAGCATGCATCTAGTGTATTGAGTTAATGACGAACAGAGTAATGCCTTAAGCAAGATGACATGATGTAGAGGGCTATACTCAAACCAATGATGTAAACCCCATATTTTTACCCTTGATGGCAACAACATGATGCGTGCCTCGCTACCCCTTCTGTCACTGGGTGAGGTCACCGCACGGTACGAACCCAAAACCAAGCACTTCTCCCATTGCAAGAATCATAGATAGAGTAGGCCAAACAAAACCCACAACTCGAAGAGAATTACAAGGATATGAAATCATGCATATAAGAGGTCAGAAGAAACTCAAATAAGATTCATAGATAATCTGATCATAAATCCACAAATCATCGGATCTCGACAAACATACCGCAAAAGAAGATTACATCAGATCAATCTCCATGAAGATCATGGAGAACTTTGTATTGAAGATCCAAGAGAGAGAAGAAGCCATCTAGGAACTAGCTATGGTCCCGAAGGTCTATGGTGAACTACTCACGCATCATCGGAGAGGTCATGGTGTTGATGAAGAAGCCCTCCGTATCCGAATCCCCCCTCCGGCAGGGCACCAGAACGTGCCCCACATGGGATCTTGCGGAGACAGAAGCTTGCGGCGGCGGAAAAGTATTTTCATAGATCTCTCGTCCAGTTTTGGATTTTTGAGAAATTTATAGGCGGAAGAGGTAGGGAAGACGAGCCACAGGGGGCCCACAAGACTGCTAGGCGCCCCCCGGCCGCGCCTAGGGGGCTTGTGGCGTCCCCTGGTGGCCTCTGCCTTGGTTCTCAAGTCCCGTGCATATTTTCTGTTCCGGAAAAAATCTTTTTGGATGTTTTATTCCGTTTGGACACCATTTAAAATCCTCCTCCGAAAAGGGTAAAAAACACGGAAACACGGGAACTAGCACTTGGCACTGAGTTAATAATTTAGTCCCAAAAAAGATTTAAAAGGCATATAAAACATCCAAAGTTTGACAAGATAATAGCTTGGAACCATAAAAAATTATAGATATGTTGGAGACGTATCAAGCATCCCCAAGCTTAACTCGTGCTCGTCCTCGAGTAGGGAAGTGATAAAGATTGAATTTTTTATGTGAAATTCTACCTAGAATAGTTGTCCTTTGTGACTTCTTTCATGTGACATCAATGTTCAGATCCGTAAGATTCAAAACAATAGTTTTCTATTGACATGAAAACAATAATACTTCAAGCAAACTAGCAAGGTAATCATGAACTTTCAAAATAACAAGGCCAAAGAAAGTTAGCCCTACAAAATCATATAGTCTGGCTATGCTCCATCATCCCCACACAACTAATTTAAATCATGCACAACCCCGGTATTGGCCAAGTAATTGTTTTCGCACTCTTACTTTATGAAACCTTTTTCAACTCTCACGCAATACATGAGGGTGAGCCATGGATATAGCACTATAGGTGGAATAGAGTGTGGTGGAGGTTGTGAGACAAAAAGGAGGAGATGGTCACATTGACTCGGTTTATAAAAGGGCTATGGAGATGCCCATTAATAGATATCAATGTGAATGAGTAGGGATTGCCATTCAATGGATGCACTAGAGCTATAAATATGTGAAATCTCAAAAGGGTAACTAGTGGTATGCATCCAACTTGCTTGCTCACGAAGACCTAGGGCAATTTTGAGGAAGCCCATCATTGGAATATACAAGCAAAGTTATGTAATGATGATTCCCACTAGGATATGGTGGTGACAAAACAAGAGGCTCTCAATCATGAAGAACATGGTGCTTATTATGAAGCACAAGTGTGGACAGAGATAGTAGCATTGTCCCTTCTCTCTTTTTCTCTTTTTTTTGTTTATGTTTTTTTTATTTGGGCTCTTTGGCCTCTTTCCATGTCTCCTTTTTTTATGTGGGCAACTTTGGCCTTTTTTTATTTCCTCACATGGGACAATGCTCTAATAATGATGATCATCACACTTTTATTTACTCACAGCTCAAAGCTTAGAACGATGATGACTCTATAGGAAATGCCTCCGGCAGTGTACCGGGATGTGTAACGATGTAGCTTGGCGTATGACGTTGAAACATCTCGCTAGCTATCTTACGATCATGCAATGGCAATATGAGAGTGACGACACAAATCATGAGACGGAACGGTGGGAGTTGCATGGCAATATATCTCGGAATGGCTATGAAAATGCCATAGTAGGTAGGTATGGTGGCTGTTTTGAGGAAGTCATATGGTGGGTTTGTGCACCGGTGAAAATTGCGCGGTACTAGAGAGGCTAGCAATAGTGGAAGGTGAAAGTGCATCTATACAATGGACTCAAATTAGTCATGAAGAACTCACATACTTGTTGCGAAAGTTTTTATTAGTAATCGAATCAAAGTGCTAAACGCATACTCCTAGGGGAAGGGTTGGTAGGTGTTAACCATCGCGCGATCCCGACCGCAACAGAAAGGATGACAATCAATAGATCAATTATGCTCTGACTTTCTAACATAGCGGTTCACCATACGTGCATGTTATGGGAATCGCTAACTTCAACACAAGTATTTCTAGATTCACAACACCCTACTAAGAGAACTCTTAATATTACCATATCCACGTCTCAAAAATAATTGAGTGGAATAAAACTTCTCTTTCTACTCAATGCACATGAAGATGGAAGTTTTATTGTATCCTCTCTGGGTACCTATCACCTCTGGGACTACTTTCATAGCACATGCCAAGTACCAAGTTACGCACCGCCGTGCTCTAAAAGATCTAAGTGAAGCACATAGAGCAAAATTGCCTAGCTCAAAAGATATAAGTGAAGCACAATGAGTATTCTAGCAAATGCACGATGAGTTCGTGTCTCTCTCAAAAGGTGTGCAGCAAGGATGATTGTGACACAACAAAAAGAAAAGACTCCCACGATACAAGACGCTCCAAGAAAAACACATATCATGTGGTGAATAAAAATATAGCTCCAAGTAATGTTACCGATGGATTGAAGACGAAAGAGGGGATGCCTTCCCGGGGCATCCCCAAGCTTAGGCTTTTTGGTGTCCTTGAATTTGGATTGGGATGCCTTGGGAATCCCCAAGCTTGAGCTCTTTCCAGTCTTTATCCCTTTGTCCATGAGAACATCACCCAAAACTTGAAAACTTCACAACACAAAACTTAAACAGAAACTCGTGATTTCATTAGCACAAGAAAACAAACTACCACCTATTTAGGTACTGTAGCAATCTTGATTTCTATTTATATTGGTGTTAGATTACTGTATTCTCACTTTTCCATGGCTAGTACCCCCCCGATACTATCCATAGTTTCATCAAAACAAGCAACCAACACAACAAAAAAATCTGTCAAAAAGAGACGAGTCTGTAGCAATCTGTATACTTCGTATACATCTGGTACCTCAAAAGTTCTAAAAAATTACGACAGCCTGGGCAAAAGGCATGTTAGCAGCAAAAAGAATAAACTCAAAAGCTCTTTCTGAATAAACATTAAAACTAATTTCGTGAGTGAACAATTTCTGTCTTTTTCCAGGAGGATCAAACAACTAACACCAAACTAGTCATAAAGGTTTTTCTTGGCTCAAACACAAAAGGAAACACAAAAAACACAATCATAACAGACTTATGATGGTGTGGACGCAACAAAACAGAAAGAAAAAGATAAATTCATTGGGTTGCCTGCCAACAAGCGCTATTGTTTAACGCCCTTAGCTAGGCATAAGGTGATGGAATCATGTATCGTCGTCTTTGGTACTCAAACCATAAGTGGCCCTCATCATGGATTCATAAGGTAATCTTATTTTATTTCCAGGAAAATGCTCCATGCCCTTCTTTAAAGGAAATTGAAACCTAATATTCCCTTCCTTCATATCAATGATAGCACCAATAGTCCTTAGGAAAGGTCTACCAAGAATGACAGGGCATGTAGGATTGCAATCAATATCAAGCACAATGAAATCCACGGGTACATAGTTCCTATTTTCAATAATAAGAACATCATTGATCCTTCCCATGGGTTTCTTGACAGTAGAATCCGCAAGATGGAAATTAAGAGAACACTCCTCAATCTCATTAAAGCCTAGAACATCACATAAAGGCTTTGGAATCGCGGAAACACTAGCACCAAATCACAGAAAGCATTGCATTCATAGTTTTTGATTTTGATTTTGATACTAGGTTCCCACTCAGCATGAAGCTTTCTAGGAATAGAAACTTCTAACTCAAGTTTCTCTTCAAGAGATTTTATCATAGCATCGACGATATGATCGGTAAAGGCCTTGTTTTGGCTATAAGCGTGTGGAGAGTTTAACATGGATTACATCAAGGAAATGCATTCAATCAAGGAGAAACCATCATAATTGAATTCCTTGAAATCCAAATTAGTAGTTTCATTACTGCTCAAAGTTTTAATATCTTCTACTCCACTTTCAATGCTTTTAGCATCAAGATAGATGGACTCTGAATCATTGGGGCGTTTTTCAACCAAAGTGGATTCATATCCAGCCCCATCATCATTAGGTTTGGCACTAGAAAACAAGGATTCAATGGGACTCACACCAAACACTTTAAGATCTTCGTGATTCTTATCACGAGAACACGCCTTTTTAAGCCATTCATTTCTAGCACGAATTTGGGCGGTTCTTTCTTTGCTCTCATTCATGGAAACACGCATAGATTTCACAGCTTCATCCATATTAATCTTGGGAGGAGCACATCTAACTTTCAAAGAATAAATATCAGTAGACATTCTATCAACGCTCCTAGCCAAATCATCAATTATGAGTAGTTTTTCCTCTATGGACGCATTGAAAATCTTTTGCGAGTTGATAAACTCTTTGATATTACTATCTAGATCAGAGGGTAATTTATTGTAATTTCCATGAGTATTGTTGTAGGAGTTGCCAAAGTTATTAGAGGGGTTACTAGGAAAAGGGCTAGGAACATAGTTTCCTCTAAAAGCATTGTTGTTGCCAAAATTATTCCTACCAACAAAATTAACATCCAAGCTCGCATTGCTACTCTCAATCAAGGAAGACAAGGGCATATCATTAGGATCTAAAGGAGCACTTCTACTAGCAACCAAATTCATTAACTCATCCATCTTAGCACTCAATGAGTTAATTTGTTCTATAGCGTGTACCTTCTTACTAGTAGGTGACCTTTCAGTGTGCCACTGCGAGTAGTTTGTCATGATATTGTCTAGGAGTTTTGTGGCTTCTCCTAATGTGATTTCCATGAACGTTCCACCTGAGGCAGAGTCCAAGATATTTCTAGAAGCGAAATTCAAGCCAGCGTAGAAGATTTGTATAATCATCCAAAGACTCAAGCCATGAGCGGGACAATTTCTAATCATCGATTTCATTCTCTCCCAAGATTGTGCAACATGTTCATGATCAAGTTGCTTAAAATTAATGATATCATTACGGAGAGAGATAATCTTAGCCGACGGAAACTACTTGGATATATAAGCATCTTTGCACTTGTTCCAAGAATCAATACTATTTTTGGGCAAAGATGAAAACCAAGTTTTTGCTCGATCTCGCAACGAGAAAGGAAAAAGCTTCAATTTAATCACATCATTATCCACATCTTTCTTCTTTTGCATATCGCGAAGCTCAATGAAGGTTTTAAGATGGGATGCGGCATCTTCACTAGGAAGACCGGATAATTGCTCTTTCATAACAAGATTCAACAAAGCAGCACTGATTTCGTATGATTCCGCACTAGTGGCGGGAGCAATCGGAGTACTAATAAAATCATTATTATTAGTATTCGAGAAGTCACAAAGTTTGGTGTTTTCAGTCATGGTGACTTCAACAAGCAAACAGAAAGCAAGCGAGAGAAAAGGGCGAATGAAAAAGGCAAATATTTTTGTAAATTTTTGTTTTTCAGAAGTGGGAGAGAGGAAAACGAGAGGCAAAAAAAGTAAATGCAAGAGATGAGTTTGCGACACTTACTTGGATGAGCTTCACTTAGAACTTGATCCTCCCCGGCAACGGCACCAGAAATCCTTCTACTGCCTCTTGAGCTTGCGTTGGTTTTCCCTTGAAGAGGAAAGGGTGATGCAACACAGGAGCAGTAAGTATTTCCCTTAGTTTGAGAACCAAGGTATCAATCCAGTAGGAGAATCAAGCCAAGTGCCCAGAGTACCTGCGCAAACACAAACGAGCTTGCACCCAACGATATAAAGTCGTTCTCAATCCCTTGAAGATTGATTGCAAAGTGAGATCTGAAGGCGAAAAGTGCAACGAAGTAAAAGTGTAAGGCTGAAAATATGATGTGAAGTAGACCCGGGGGGCATAGTGTTGACTAGAGGCTTCTCTCAAAATTGCAAATATTACGGTGGGTGAACAAATTACTGTCGAGCAATTGATAGAACCGCGCAAAGTCATGACGATATCTAAGGCAATGATCATACATATGGGCATCACGTCCGAAACAAGTAGACCGATACTTTGTGCATCTACTACTATTACTCCACACATTGACCGCTATCCAGCATGCATCTAGTGTATTGATTTCATGATGAACAGAGTAACGCCTTAAGCAAGATGACATGATGTAGAGGGATAAACTCAAACCAATGATGTAAAACCCATCTTTTTACCCTTGATGGCAACAACATGATGCATGCCTCGCTACCCCTTCGGTCACTGTGTGAGGTCACCGCACGGTATGAACCCAAAACCAAGCACTTCTCCCATTGCAAGAATCATAGATCAAGTTGGCCAAACAAAACCCACAACTCGAAGAGAATTACAAGGATATGAAATCATGCATATAACATATAAGAAGAAACTCAAATAAGATTCATAGATAATCTGATTATAAATCCACAATTCATCGAATCTCGACAAACACACCGCAAAAGAAGATTACATCATATAGATCGCCATGAAGATCATGGAGAACTTTGTATTGAAGATCCAAGAGAGAGAAGAAGTCATCTAGCTACTAGATATGGACCCGAAGATCTATGGTGAACTACTCACGCATCATCGGAGAGGTCATGGTGTTGATGAAGAAGCCCTATGTATCCGAATCCCCCCTCCGGCAGGGCACCAGAACATGCCCCATATTGGATCGTGCGGAGCCAGAAGCTTGCGGTGGCGGAAAAGTATTTTTGTGGATCTCTCGTGCAGTTTTGGATTTTTCTGGAATTTATAGGTGGAAGAGGTAGGGAAAATGAGCCACAGGGGGCCCACAAGCCTGCTAGGCGCGGGCCCCCAGGCCGCGCCTAGGGGGCTTGTGGTGTCCCCTGGTGTCTTCTGCCTTGGTTCTCAAGTCCCGTGTGTATATTCTATTCCGGAAAAAATCTTTCCGGAAGTTTTATTCCGTTTGGACATCGTTTAAAATCCTCCTGTGAAAAGGGTCAAAAACACAGAAAAAACAGGAACTGGCACTTGGCACTGAGTTAATAAGTTAGTCCCAAAAAAGATATAAAAGGCATACAAAACTTCCAAAGTTTGACAAGATAATAGCATGGAACCATAAAAAATTATAGATACGTTGGAGACGTATCACACCACTGCTTCCCCGACAGGACCAGGAGCACACGATGGACATGGGAGGTCCATTCCCGAGGAGATCGCACGACCGGAGGACCCTTAGCCCTGTCCGAGCCATGAGCTCGAGGTCTGCCGGAGTTGCACCGGCAGGATGATGCAGCTCCGGCCGCTGCTTGTTGTTGCTTGCGCATGCATGCACGCATGCATGGGCGTAGCTCCTTTGCTTTGTGGCTGAGGCCTCCCTCTCGCAGTCGTAGAGTAGCCGTAGTAGACCCCACAGACGTATCGTACATGTGTAGGACGACCCGCTCCGGTGAGCCTCGTCGCCGGCTCCTTTCTGCAAAAGCAGAGCAAGGCCCCGCCTTTTTCATGTTTTCCCTGTCGTGGATCCCCGTAGGAGAGTAGCACCGCACCAGCTCAACTGACATTGTTTCCACACGCGTTCGGGCAGGTCTGGGGTTCGAGCCCCAGCGCCCCTCTTCTAAATCTGGGATTTTCCGTTGCTATTGGTCACTTGGCGGGGTCTGCTTAAGAGGGATTCCCCCTCAGATAGTGCAGCTACGCGCGCCTAGCCTAGTGGTGCATTGTGAGGGTAGTGCGCAGGAGGTCCTGGGTTTGAATCCAGGGGCCTCCCCATTTTTGTTTCCCTTGTTTATATTTTTCTTTTCCTTTTCTTTGGCAGCAAGTAATGCTTTGTTTTTCTTTTAGCAAAACCAGAGCATGGTTGTTTCTTTTAATGCCTAGGGTTCATGCATGAGTGTAGGTGTATGTATGTGGGGATGTGCATGTGCTCATGGGTGTGTGTATGTATATGTGAGTGTGTGTGTGTGCATGTGGGTGCACATATGCACATGTGCAAGAGGGCATAGCCTCTCAAGTTGCACCCCTACTTGTAGTGTTTGAGTGTGTATGTGTATTTGTGTGTGTGTGAGCACAGATATGTGTGTGTATGTGCTCATGCATGTGTGTGTGTTTGCATCGGTGCATATGCACTTGTGCATGAGGGCTAACCCCTCATGCTTGCCACATTGGAGTGATGTGGTTGTGTGTGGGGCTTGTGTGGTGCATGTGTAGGTGTAGGAGTGTGGCAACCTGGTAACACCAGGGGAGTGACATTGGAGTGTGTTTGTGGCTGATTTGAACCGTAGGTCTCCATAACTTGTTCCGTAGTTTCCGGTTGATCCGGAGCTCCGTTCTCTATGTTCTTTATATGTTTTTGCATCGTTTTCTCATGATGCACATGTTCATGCCATATTCATGCATGTCAAGATAACTTAAAATGAGGTTCTGTCCAGAATTCAATTAACTCAACTAATGCACATGAAGGTGACTACAAAAGTGATCCATGCTTCCTTCTTCACACATGCATCATATTGCTTTTTGCATCATGTTTTGTTGGTGTTCATTGGTTGTTATCTTATCTTGGGTAGCATCGGGATCGAAGAGCGAGTACGTGGATTCTGGAGAGTACGTGCAGGAAGATCAAGAGCAGTTCCAGGCTGAAGACATCACAGGAAAGATTACCATGACCTTGACACCGTATCTAGCTTTGTTATGCTTAGAATCAGGTTTCCTTCGATACATGCTCGCTACCTACCACTAGATACAAATGCCACCTGTCATTGCCATGAAACCCAAACACCTCCCTCTACTAGCAAAAGTTGTTTGGCTAAGTAGGTTTGCTCAACTTCTAATGAATAGCTTTGCTAGTTGCACGTGCCAGCTGTCTCATGTGTTAACATGAGTATTTTGATATCATTATTTTTAACCTTCTATCTAATTAATGCACCTATATACTTGGTAAATGACGAAAGGCCTAGCCTTTTGCCGGGTGATTTGTTCCGTTGTTGCCGCCTTAGTTTCGGTTACCGGTGTTTGATTCCATAACTGATCGCTCCCAACACATTCGGGGTTGTTATGGGGACCCCCTTGATAAATCGTGTAGTGTTAAGGCTTGTCCGGCAGGACCCAACATTGGTTTTAATATGATAATCAACTAATAATAATTTTCATAGGGAATAGCTACCCCGAGGAATTAATCAACAACCCGGGCTAGTGCTCCTAATGGGTGTTGGTCCAAACTGGACTGCCTGCGGGGCCACCGCGAGGAAACTTGAGGTTTGGCTCCCGTAGCTAGTTCCATCCGTCGTGTCCTGAGACTGAGATACACGGCTCTTATCGGGAGGTCCTGCTAGATTTGTCTTACCTTAGCGATATATCTTGCGTATAGGAATCCCGGTGAAACTTTGGGTCTCCTCAAAGTTGAGGTTTTCCTCTAAGGAATCCAACGAGATCACAAGTTTCATGATAGAGGATTACTATGCGGCCCGTGGCAGTTTGTGATGGACTAGTTGGAGCACCCCTATAGGGTTTAATCTTTCGGAAAGCCGTGCCCGCGGTTATGTGGCAAACATGGATAATTTGTTAACATACGGTTCTAGACAACTTAAAGTAACTCTAATAAAACTACCAACTGCGTGCGTAACTGTGACTGTCTCCTTCGAAGACCTCTCTTCGATCGGGAACATGGTGGGGTTATGTCTGACGTAAGTAGGTGTTCAGGATCACTTAGTGATCATCTAGACTTCGATCGCTCGCGTAGACCACCATATAAATTTCTCTGTTCATCGTAAGTTAGCCACCATATATGCTTAGGTTGCTGCAAACCCATACACTAATTCCTCACCTAATAACTTGACTAGATTCAGTACCAAGGTCATTAGATTGTTGCGTCCCCGTGGCTCACAGATTGCTACAAACCCCAACACGTACACGTACACCCGACGCGGGAGATCCTGATGACAACCAACTGAAGTGGGAGTTCGATGAGGACTCTGGCCGTCTGTATGTGAACTATCCGGAAGACTGAGGTCGTGGTCGTGATCGTGGGCTAGCATACGGGATGTGTTAGATTATCTGTTTTTCTGTTTAAAGTCCGTAGCTGGACTTGCTGCTGCTCTGAATAATGTGTGTCTGTATGCTATGATTTATTCTTAACAGATGGAAAGTGTATGCCCTACTTCTTAATCTTTATTTATGTAATGTGATGGTTATCCCGTTTGCCATACTCATAGATGAGCCCCTTTCCCCTTTTGAGGCCTCGCCCCCAAATAAGGAAAGGGCCGCATCTTAGTCGTGACATGACGACTCTGGTGATGAACTTCCTCCAGCTCACGAACTTGCTAGGGCAGCTGAAGACATTGTTGTACCTTAAGAAATTGTTCTAGCCAGGACGACTGCATGAGCCATGCCTAAAGAAAATGCCCCTCCTGCTCCAAAATATTCACAAGTGAAGAAAGTGAAAATTCCTTCTGCAACAGAAGTGAAGAAAATGAAGGCTGCTATAAAGGAAGGAGCAAAGTAGAGAAAAGCTTCAAAAAGCTCAGAGTCCTCAAAAGAAAAACTCTTGAGGACTTTGAGAAATTCTTCAACTCCCCAATTGATGCCACCCCTATCAATGTTGCACCTACCAATATGATGGTGCCATTTGGTGTTGAGCACGTTATCCACGAGGTGGATTGAAAAGATCGATATGGTTGACTAGAGGGGGGGGGGTGAATAGGCAACGACCACTTTTTAATTAATCTTAGAAAGTTAGGGTAAGCAACATAAGAGTTCACTAAAATGACAACGAAGAGGTGAACCTATATGATGCTAACAACAAAGATAACTAAGATAAGTAAGAGATACAAAACAACATAAGCATACACAATGTAAAGGTTAGAGATAACCACAAGTGGAACCAATGAAGACGAGGATGTGTTACCGAAGTTCCTTCCCTTTGACAGGAAGTACGTCTCCGTTGGAGTGCTGTGGAGGCACAATGCTCCCCAATAAGCCACTAGGACCACCGTATTCTCCTCACGCCCTCACACGATGCGAGGTATCGTGATTCCACTGTAAGTGCCCTTGAAGGCGGCGAACGAACCTTTACAAACAAGGTTGGGGCAAACTCGACGCAAAGCTTGGAGGCTCCCAACAAGACCACGAAGCTTCACCACAATGGAATCTGGCTCCGAGGTGACCTCAACCGTCTAGGGTGCTCAAACACACAAGAGTAACAAGATCCGCAAGGGATTGGTGGGGGTATCAACTTTTCTCTTGGTGGAAGTGTAGATCTAGGCCTTCTCAACAAATCCCTAAAGAATCAACAAGTTTGATTGGCTAGGGAGAGAGATCGGGCACTTTTGAGCTTAGGGAGTAACAATGGAGCTTGGGAGGGTATAAGGTGGGGTTCTAGAGCAAGAAGGACCCCTTATATAGTGGGGGGGAATCCAACCATTTTCCCACTCATAGCCTGAGCCTAGCGGTACTACCGCTGGCTGCAGCGGTACTACCGCTAGCACTCGAGCGGTACTACCGCTGGCACTCCAGCGGTACTACCGCTGGCTGCAGCGGTACTACCGTTGGCACTCCAGCGGTACTACCACTGGCTGAAGCGGTACTAATGTTGGGCCCCTAGTAGTGGAGATGCACTACTGGGCCAACCACCGCCAAGAAAATCTTTGCAAAAAGTCCGACGAAGTACAATCGCTAGGAAGGCGATACTAAGTTCCTGGAGCGGTACTACCGCTGACCAGGGGCGGTACTACCTCTAGCACAGTGGTACTACCGCCAGCTCCAGCGGTACTACCGCTAGGCCCAGCAGTACTACCGCTTGGGACAGCGGTACTACCGCTGGGAGACCTTTTTGCTTAGAGGAGATAAACCATAGGCGGGAGCCACTCCAAAGTTGCAGGGAAAGGAAAAGGAGATAAAGTGTGTGCGTGCAAAATTGATTCCACCCAAACCTTTCCACTACGGGTCCCCTCTTAATAGTACGGTGTTCCTATGACTCAAAGAAAGAGAATCGTAGAGTACACCGTGCTTTTGTTCCATGGAAGGGGGGCGAGTCGTCTTGTGCCATTGACATGTGCTCTCTGAAATCTCAACACACACGATTAGTCCTTTGCGGTACTGTCATCAATTACCAAAATTACTTAGGCATAAAATATGCCCTAACAATCTCCCCCTTTTTGGTGGATCGATGACAATACCGGATTTGCACAGTGAATACCATGTGAACATAAAGATAGTGGTAGACAAAATTAAGGAGCATATGACTCACAGCATATGATAGAAATAAGTCTCACACTAGTCCAAGTCTCACATCACACAAAGCAAAGGTAGCAGATAAGAGAAAACCAAGTTCAAAGCAAACACGATAAAGATAAGCAAAGCTAAAGCAAAGCGCAAATCCAGCTCCTAGACTCTCTCCCCCTTTGGCACACGAGACCAAAAAGGGGCACACCTAACGACACAGGTGGTCACTCCGCATCCTCATCAGCCCTAGACTCGTCCATGGCATCCGGATCGTCCTGCTCAGACGCCTCCTCCTCCGCATCAGACCACTGATAAGCTTGAGCCTGAATCCAATCAGACTCTAGAGTGATGTCGTCCTCTGAGCCGCTGGAGATATCAACATCAAGTGTCCTCAAGACACGCATGTGCCTCTGACGGTTCTCCTTCTGGTCCACATGAGACTGATACTGTCCCTTGGCCTGTATACAGAAGAGAGTCTTCATTTTATCCTTCAGTTTCACTGCCCAAGATGGCATAGCAGAAGAGCGGGACTGCGAAGCGGGGCCTCCTTCAGCAGCAGTCTCTGTGTCAGTTTCCATGTGCTGAGACAAAGTGGATGGGTTGGCCCATTTGTCTTTGATACGGAGCTTGATAGGATCATGCACAAAGTAATCAGCCTGAATTGGGAACTCATCGATCAGATAGACTTCATGCCACCTCTGGCAAATATAGGCAAACAAGTAGGGCCCGTAGATGGGAACCTTGCGGTTCATGATGCAGTTCTAGAGCTCATTGAACATCACGTGGGCAATATCGAGAGGGGTAGATTCCTTAGTCTTAGCCTCCTCACAGAGCAGAAGCATCTCAGCTAGATGACCATGCACCTCGTCAAAGTTACCAATGCGAGGAAAGAGAGTGTTGCGGAAGATCCGATGCATGATATCCAGATGCTTGGGGAGCACACCTTTCTTCACATAAAGTTGTTGCATCCTGTCCTTGGGGGTGGCAGTAGATGAAGATGGAGAATGAGGACGCAACCCAAGAGGAGTTTCATCTCCCTGAAAGTCGACCTTGAGAAGCTTCATGAATTCTGACCAGGAACCTGTCATCTTCTGAGTACCGGTCATCCAAGTCATGGTGCGCTCGTCATCAGGTGCAAAGTGAACAGTGACATAGAATTGGGCCACAATATCTGGATCAAAGTCGCGCTTGAAGGTGATGATCTCCTTAATGCCAAGCTTGTCAATCAAAGAGAGAGCCTCACCAAAGTAATCCGGGTTCCCCTGAAGATGAGCAAAGTCAATCCACTGTACAGGAACAAACATCTTCTTGAAGTTCTTGATGATGTCGCGATAGATCATGCAGTGATCCCGTGACCAAACATGCTCGACATTCTTGATCTGAGCCTTCTCTTCTAGATAGTGATTGCGGGTGCAGAACCGCAGAAACTCCTTAGGGGGCATATTGCGAACGTTGATCCCCTTGGTCTTGTGAGCTGTCTTCTTGAAAGACTTCTTTTTGGGATTCAGACCGGAAGTGGCGGAGCCCTCTAGAGCATCTGGAGTGCGATACTGCTTCAGTTGGGTGTCCCGTGGGGGATTCGAGCGGCGAGCACCACCTGTGACACACAAGAGACACACTGAAAAAGAGCGGCAAGAGGAGTCAAGGCAATGAGCAAAACGAAGCATAAGAATAAACTCACATTGCCAAACAACGCAAAAAAAATATCCTCCTGACGGTACTACCGCTACCCCTGGCGGTAGTACCGCTGGGGTCCTAGCGGTAGTACCGCTACCCCTGGCAGTAGTACCGCTGGGGTCCTAGCGGTAGTACCGCTAGGTGGTTGACTTTTAGATCTGAATAGAGAAAGACCCATAAGAACGGCTAGATTGGATTTACGAGGGCCATGACTACTGCATAGAATCACTACAAGAACCACCATAGCCCTAGTCACATGAGGACCTCAAGAACATCTAGATAGAGACATGCCTAATCAAGAGGATTCAAGTTTTAAATCTAATCCAAAATAAGAGAAAAAGTACTTGATCTAAAACATGAAGAACCTAGGGCATGTCAAGATAAAAGCAATGAATCATAGGACTTACACTCCCCTAGAATATCTCCTTCGTTCCATCCAAGAACAAAGCACAAACCATAGCCATGGATCCAAATCACCAAGCTCCTAACCCTAGAACAAGCAAACACCAATCAAAAGAATACAGGGAGGATCTTTACCGGTGTCCATGGCACTTGATGGAGGAAGGAGGAGTGGAGAAAACCCTTCAACTCAAGGGAGAGAAGGGGCTCCGAAGATTGAGATCCAAATGGGGGGAGTTCGGGGTAGAGGAAGGAAGAGCCACGAGGAAGAAGAAAGAGGGCAGAAAAACGGGCTCCCCCTCCTTTATATAGCCCAAGGGGTACGGGCCAGCGGTAGTACCGCCGAGGTCCTAGCGGTAGTGTCTCTTCCTGTAGCGGTAGTACCGCGGGGGTCCTGGCGGTAGTACCGGTCCCACTTGAGACAACCCTAAAAAGCCCTAGTCAAGTCGTGGTAGACTGGGGTCCTGGCGGTAGTACCGCTACCCCTGGCGGTAGTACCGCTGGGGTCCTGGCGGTAGTCCCGCTACCCTTGGCGGTAGTACCGCTCAAAATGGCACAACAAGACATAGGATTCCGTAAAAAAGACGTGGGCAACGACTAGTCAGTGTAATAAAAAGATAGCACCAGCAAGATATACTGACTAGTCATTTTGTATCCATTCTTTCATATGAGAGAAAGGTGGGGGCAGTGCCGAGGCCACCTATGTTTGAGGCAAAGGTATGACACCGTGAAGAATTATCCTTGGGTTCATGACCAACGCTCGTCTTTGAAGCACAAGTGCCATTTAGTAATGGCTAAAGTGAAAGACTTGATCAATTTATGCATAATGGGGGGAGGGAAGTTCTTTGAGAGAAGAACACTCCCCCTATGTCCATGCCTACATCTAGAACAAGATCTAATGCATAGGGAGGTTCAAAGTGCCTAGCTTCAATCCACATTACTTGAATCAATGATATTTAGCTCATGCCTTAACTCCCGGAACCTTTCTTCATCTAGGGGCTTAGTGAAAATATCTGCAAGTTGCTCTTCGGTGTGGATGAAGTGAACCTCAATATCACCAAGCTTGATATGTTCACGAATGAAGTGATGGCGAATATCAATATGCTTGGTCTTGCTATGTTGCGCCGGGTTGAGGGAAATCTTGATAGCACTTTGATTGTCACATAGAAGAGGCACTTTGTCACATGTGACACCGTAATCCTTTAAAGTTTGCCTCATCCATAGCAACTCTGCACAACAACTTGCAGCTGCCACATACTCAGCTTCGGTGGATGATAGTGAGACACAATTCTGCATCTTTAAAGACCAACTTACTAGTGAGCGACCAAGGAATTGGCATCCTCTAGAAGTTGACTTCCTCTCCACACAATCTCCTGCCCAATCTAAGTCAGAATAGCCCACTAGGTTGAAGTTTGCTCCTTTGGGATACCATAGACCAAAGTTTGGGGTATGAGCGAAATATCGAAAGATTCTCTTAACATCCATATAATGACTTTCTTTTGGTGCGGATTGAAACCATGCACATATCCCTACACTCAACATGATATCTGGTCTGGATGCCCAAAGGTAAATGAGGGATCCAATCATGGAGCGATATACCTTTTGATCCACAACTTTACCATTGGGATCACTGTCAAGCTTGCATCTTGTTAGCATGGGGAACTTGACCGGCTTGACATCTTCGAGCTCGAACCTTTTGAGCATGTCTTGAGTGTACTTGGCTTGTTTGATGAAGGTCCCTTCTAAGCCTTGTTTAATCTCGAATCCGAGGAAGAACTTCAACTCTCCCATCATGGGCATCTCAAATTTCTCGGTCATTAGTGCAGCAAATTCTTCATTGAAAGAAATGATAGGAGAACCAAAAATGATATCATCAACATATAGTTGGCATATGAACAAATCCCCTTTAACCCTCTTAGTAAAAAGAGTGGGATCTATCTTCCCAATTTCAAACCCACGATCTTGTAACAACTCAGTAAGATACTCATACCATGCACGTGGGGCTTGTTTAAGGCCATAGAGTGCCTTATTAAGTTTGTACACATGATTGGGGAGCTTGGGATGTTCGAATCCCAGGGGTTGTTTGACATAGACCAACTCATTTAAAGGACCATTAAGAAAAGCACTTTTCACATCCATTTGCTATAATTTGAAATTATGATAAGAAGCAAATGCAAGCAGCATGCGAATAGATTCTAGACAAGCAACAGGGGCAAAGGTTTCACCGTAGTCGATACCCTCGACTTGGGAGTAGCCTTGAGCCACCAATCTTGCCTTGTTTCGAATCACAATCCCATTGGCACCTTGCTTATTTTTGAAAATCCGTTTGGTCCCGATGACATTATGTTCCTCCTTTGGTCTTGGCACTAAATCCCAGACTTGATTACGCTCGAAGTTGTTGAGTTCTTCATGCATGGACATAAGCCAATCCTCATCATAGAGCGCTTCCTGTACCTGTTGAGGTTCACAATACAAAACAAACCCGTGATGCTCACAATAATTCCAAATCTGTTGACGGGTGGATACTCCCATTTTTAAACTGCCAATTACATTCTTCATAAGATGTGACTTGACTCTCAGCTTGTTCGCAATCTTGGCTGCTCGACGCTCCAAGAGTTCTTCATTGGATAACTGGGGAGCATCAACTTTTTTTACTTTGCTTGCCCTTGCGTCTTGAACCTCCCTTGGCACCGGCTTTTGGTGCTGCAGAAGGGAATTGCGAGATCGTATCCTGATCAACTTGATTTTCGACTTGAGCAGGTTCACTTGTTTGTCCTTGTACTTGTGGTTGCTCTTGATCTTGATCTTGTGCTTCTATTTGGTCTGGATCTTGTAGTTGCACTTGATCTTGATCTTGAGCAGGTTCGGAACCTTGGGTAAGTGCTTGAACATCATGGGGCACATCACCATCGTTGGGCAATTGATCTTAACCTTGAGCTTGTTCAACTTGTTGAGGGTCTTCTCTTTGTTCATCGGAAGCATGTAGGGCTTGTGAGGGTGATGCTCCACTTGAGTAGAGAATTGTCCTTCTCCTTGGCCACAAGGGGTTCCTCAACGGGGAGTATTTGACCAATCCCCATTATTGTTATGGCTTGGGGAGGAATTTTATCACCTACATCACAAAGACCACTTTGCTCCACTTGGGAGCCATTATTTTCATCAAACTCCACGTTACACGTCTCCTCAATGAGTCTGGTGGACTTGTTGAGGACACGTAAGCATAAGAGTTTGTAGCATAACCAACAAAGATGCCCTCTTGTGCTCTAGAATCAAATTTAGCTAAATGTGCACCTTTCTTGAGAATGAAACACTTACAACCGAATACCCGGAACTACTTGAGATTGGGTTTGTTTCCGGTGAGAATCTCATATGGAGTCTTGTTCAAGCCTTTGCGTATATAGAGCCGATTGGATGCGTGACATGCTGTGTTGATGGCCTCAGCACAAAAGTTATATGGAGATTTGAATTCCGCCATCATTGTTCTTGCAGCATCCATCAAAGTCCGGTTCTTCCTTTCCGCCACGCCATTTTGTTGAGGGGTATATGGTGCTGAATATTGATGTTTTATTCCCTCATCACCTAGAAACTCATCCAATGTGTAGTTCTTGAACTCGATGCCATTGTCACTTCTAATCATCAAAATATTTCCTTCATGTTGATGTTGAGCTTCATTAGAAAAGTTGATGACAGTTTGTTGAGTCTCACTCTTCCTCTTGAAGAAATATACCCAAGTGTATCTTGAGTAGTCATCAACAATCACCAAGCAATACTTTCTGCCTCCAAGACTATCAAATGATGGAGGTCCGAAAAGATCCATATGGAGGAGTTCCAATTTCCTCTTAGTGTAAATGAGAGTCGTTGGACGGTGAGCAGTTTCATGAATCTTTCCTTCAATGCAGGCACTGCAAGCACAATCTCAAGCAAAACTCACATTTGTTAGTCCACGAATATGGTCCCCTTTGAGAAGACTTTGCAAAGATCTCATATTGACATGAGCTAGTCGATGATGCCAAAGCGAGCCCACATCAACTTTAGCCATTAGACAAGTCGCAATCTTAGTGGGTCGCTTTGAAAAGTTCACCACATAAAGACCATTTTCGACATATCCAACATAGGCTACTTTAAGAGTCTTGCTCCACAAGAGGACCACAGTATCAAGATTAAAGAAAGTGGAAAAAACCATAATTGCAAGTTGACGAACCGAAAGTAAATTGTAGGCAAGAGACTCAACAAGCATGACCTTCTCAATAGATAACTCTTGAGAGATGACCACCTTACCAAATCCCAATACCTTTGACGAGGATGCATCGGCGAATTGGACATGGGTGGGCATAGATGGAGAAGGATTCACATCCACCACTAAGTCCTTGCTTCCGGTCATATGATTTCTTTCTCCACTATCGAGCAACCATGACACCCCACCGGAAGAAAACTCCTGAACGATACCTTTTGCCATGAGGCACTTGGCGATGTGGTTCTCGTTGGGGGAGTTGAAGAGAGACACCTTCTTGGGAGAGGGGGTGGCAATAGCAACAGTTGCAGTTTCCACCATATCATCATCATCATCATCATCGGAAGGGTACTCTTCAAGGGCCACCAATACCCTTTGGGTGGGGTTTCTTCACAAAGTTGTTCTTGATTGGGAATGAGTTGGTTTTATCTTTGGGAATGAGCTTGTCCCCGTTGTCTTCCCTTTTCTCATAGGGACATTCGGCCACGAAGTGACTCACATTACCACAGTTATAGCATGTCCTCACTCGTTTCTTGGGTTTGAACCCACTTGAGTTGTTCTTGGTGAAGGTGGGTCTTGAGTTCCTCTTGTTGCCCCAGAATTGCCTTCACGCAAGAGCCATGTGCTCATGATAAGCATACTTCGTGTCTTCAGGGCAGCTCTCCTCTTCCTCATCCTCTTCTTGTTCTTCAAAAGCCGCTTTTGCCTTTAACGCAAGGTTGGGTGAAGCTGTCTTTGAGCGAACACGAGCAAGTGCATTGTCAGCTGTCTCGTTCATGATTGACATTGCAATGAATTCATCCAACACCTCACTGGAAGACAAGGAGTGGAAATCTGGTCGTTGGCGAATGACAGATGACATGGCTTTATTGAAAGGCATGATGGCCTTGAGAAACTTGCGCTTGACCCATGTATCATCCACATCCTTGCTCCCATGGTCCTTGAGTGCCACAACAATAGCAGTCACCCTTCGATAGAGATCCCGAGGGTCCTCGTCTTCCTTCATCACAAACTCATCGGCCTTATCAAGTACCACTTCATCGTTGGACAGTTGAATGCTTGAGCTTCCCATGTACAACACCATAATGTGCTCCCAACAGTCCTTGGCCAAAGTGAAGGGACGCAAGTGAGGAAGATCTTCAAGTGGCACCGCGGACTGGAGAATAAACAATGCATAGTGATTATATTGATTGTCCTCTTCTTCTCTTGGAGTGAGATTGCTTGGGTCATGGGGATAATAGCCTTGCTCGATGATTCTCCACAAATTTGTTGAGCTGTGATTCAAATGAGACTTAATAGAAAATTCCCAGTTAGCAAAATCACCTTTTACAAGCTTAGCAGGAGGACCAACAGGATTAAGACGCGGTGTGGGAACCGGTCCTCCATAGACTAAGGGTGGTGGAACAGATGCATAAGTCCCATTCCCATCATTTTCGAGAGGAGGGGAAGGTTGCATACCTTTAGCCGTTTCCCAAAAGGAATTGGCCTCCGAATCCATGTTGGTGGGTTTAACCACCAACGCCGGTTAAGGAGAACTTTTAATTCCCTCAATTAACTCTTTAAGCATGGTCTTGACCTCGTTCGTCACGGATGTCTTGAGTGCGGCCATAGCCGTATTCAAGTCGTCCCTTGCGATCGAAGTCAAGTCCATGGCCTCGGTTTGCGCACGGGGAACTCCATCATCATATTCCATACTCTTCGGGTGGTGAAACCCTTAATAAAGAGACGTGGCTCTGATACCAATTGAAAGGATCGATATGGTTGACTAGAGGGGGCGTGAATAGGCAACGACCACTTTTTAATTAATCTTAGCAAGCTAGGGTTAGCAACATAAGGGTTCACTAAAATGACAACAAAGAGGTGAACCTATATGATGGTAACAACAAAGATAACTAAGACAAGTAAGAGATACACAACAACATAAGCATACACAATGTAAAGGTTAGAGATAACCACAAGTGGAACCAATGAAGACGGGGATGTGTTACCAAAGTTCCTTCCCTTTGACATGAAGTACGTCTCCGTTGGAGCGGTGTGGAGGCACAATGGTCCCCAATAAGCCACTAGGGCCACCGTATTCTCCTCACACCCTCACACGATGCGAGGTACCGTGATTCCACTATAGGTGCCCTTGAAGGCGGCGACCGAACCTTTACAAACAAGGTTGGGGCAAACTCCACAGAAAGCTTGGAGGCTCCCAACAAGACCACAAAGCTTCACAACAACGGAATGTGGCTCCGAGGTGATCTCAACCGTCTAGGGTGCTCAAACACCCAAGAGGAACAAGATCCGCAAGGGATTGGTGGGGGAATCAACTTTTCTCTTGGTGGAAGTGTAGATCTAGGCCTTCTCAACCAATCCCTAAAGAATCAAGAAGTTTGATTGGCTAGGGAGAGAGATCGGGCACTTTTGAGCTTAGGGAGCAACAATGGAGCTTCGGAGGGTAAAAGGTGGGGTTCTAGAGCAAGAAGAACCCCTTATATAATGGGGGGGGGGAATCCAACCGTTTTCCCACTCACAGCCCGAGCCTAGCGGTAATACCACTGGCTGCAGTGGTACTACCGCTGGCTGCAGCGGTACTACCGCTGGGCCCCTGGTAGTGCAGATGCACTACCGGGCCAACCACCACCAAGAAAGTCTTTGCAAAAAGTCCGACGAAGTATAGCCGCTAGGAAGGCAGTACTAAGTTCCTGGAGCGGTACTACCGCTGACCAGGGGCGGTACTACCGCCAGCACAGCGGTACTACCGCTAGGCCCAGCGGTACTACCGCTGGGAAACCTTTTTGCTTAGAGGAGATAAACCATAGGCGGGAGCCACTCCAAAGTTGTAGGGAAAGGAAAAGGAGATAAAGTGTGTGCGTGCAAAATTGATTCCACCCAAACCTTTCCATTACGGGTCCCCTCTTAATAGTACGACATTCCTATGACTCAAAGAAAGAGAATCGTAGAGTACACCGTGCTTCTGTTCCATGGAAGGGGGGGCGAGTCATCTTGTGCCGTTGACATGTGTTCTCTGAAATCTCAACACACACGATTAGTCCTTTGCCGTACTGTCATCAATCACCAAAATTACTTAGGCATAAAATATGCCCTAACATGGATGATGAAGAAATGGATGAAGATGTGGATATTGGCAACACAACACGCGTGATGCATGATGAATTCCAGCAAAAGACTCATCTCAACTCACCATTGGCTACTCCAAAGTCACACCACAGGGTCTGAAGAAAACGGCACTCCGATGAAGTCTATCTCAGAAACTGAATTAGCTGCATCAACTGATGACACTTCTAATTAAACTTCAACTCAGGAAACTGTTGCTCCACAAGTTGATGAATCTGCACAGCATATTCCTCAAACTGATAAGAGTGCTGCCGAAGAATATGTACCTCAAACTGAAGACAATGCCTCTGAACCTCATGGTGTTAATCCTCGGTATGAAGTTGTCGTGTCTGAAATTCCTCAAACTGGAAATCTTCGAAGACTTGTTGGATGCTTCAAGCCAAATCTTCAACCGAAAAGTATTCAGCCTTCAAAGGAACAAAAAGGCCAAAGTTTGGCAGGGCCCAATTCTTTGATGAAAATCAATATTTCACACACACCAATCCTGATGAATCTCCCCACGTCAGGCGCAACAGATTCTGGACCCTCGGTTAGATGAACTACTCTGGCGCGGTACTCTTTAACAAGGACAAGGTTTTTCCTCACATGCAAATTCCTCATGGAGATATGGAGGAAATTCCTTGCTACGAACTAGTTCTTCGTGTTCTTCATGGAGCTAGATTACTGTAATTGTGTGCTGACATCTGTGAATGGAATGAAGAAATTATTCTTCAATTCTATGCTACACTTCACATCTCAGGATATGTCTGAGATGTCACCACATGGGTTCTGGACTGGATGACTCAAGATACGCACTTCAAAGCCCCTGCAACTCAATTGCTTCGGGCCCTTCCAGTTCTAATTCCCTCAGAAGGATCCATATGCGTCTATGACGAACATGAACTGCCAAATCACCTGATGGAAGTGCTCATGAAGCCTTTGGCTTCTGGTCAGCCGCTAAGAACCAAATTCCTTGCAAAGGAATTGATCTATGTGGCCATCACAGTGTACCGCATTTTGGCCAAAACCTTCTACCCAATCAAGGGTCATGACCCAAATGATGAAGAGTGTAAGTGCATCTAGTCCCCCTTAGTGATTTTGGTGTATTGAAGACTTATAGGTTAAGAGATTGATATGTTTGTGAGTGTACACATGCTTTATAAGTTGGTGAGGAGTTTGAGTTATTCGAAGATTATCGACCCCTAAAAATGTACGTCTTCGGCTGAAGACTTTGGTATTTCCTCTCAAGACTTTGAAAGTGATGAAATTGGTGCGTCCGTGAAGAAATCATGTGAAGACCCTGAAGCGTGAAGACTCTCATTTTCATAGTGTCATTTTATGTATTCTGTGTCATAGGAACACCGTACTATTAAAGGGGGTCGAGGTAAAACTAAGGAAAAGTTTCCAATGATACTCATCTCAAAGCCTACACATTCAAACCCTTCGGATGAAATCTTTGGAAATCTTCAACAGCTTAGTAAAATTCTCCAGTGACAAAGCCGAAGATCTTTTGGTCTCTGAGGAATTTGCACTAACTGAGGAGTTAGGTCTTCGCCAGTGCGAATCACCTACCTGTGAGAAACATGAGTGACATGAGGACTGTCACAGTTGAAAGGTTCCGACCGTTGCTGTGCTGCACACCAGCTGTCCCCAACCTTATCCACCTAACGGTCATATCATTGGGTTATTAATGTAAATTCATGTCGGTATTGCTCGCCGACTATAAATAGACACCCCATAACCACTATGTGGTTGGCTGCTCCGCGAGAGAATCGAGACTTTTCATTTGAGAGCAACCCAATCCTCGAACACTTCGAGTGAAAATCATCAGCGTGAAAAGCCCCAAACACCCAAACCAAAACCCAAAAGCCCCAAAGTGATTGAGCATCACTGAAGAGATTGTTCCTGTGTGAAACCGGTGCTTGTTACTCTTGAAGACTGTGCATCGTCCAAATAGTTAGGCGTCATGGTCTAGAGTATCCAGCAGTGAATTGTGGATCATCGGGTGACCAAGCTTGTGAGGGTTTGGAAGTCTGCCTTGAAGACTTACCACGAGGGTTGGGCGAGGACTGTTTGTCCTTACCTCAAGGAGAATATGGTAAGGATAGTGTGTCCTGAGACTGTGTGTCCTGGAACTGTGTGTCCTTAGGTTTAAATACCAAGCCTTTCCAAACGAGACGTACAACCGTCACACCAGTTGGAACTAGGTCATCAAATGAATGTCTTCATCGAGCAACAGGTTCTAATTCCTGTTGACACCAGATTTTGGCATGGAAGATAATCTTATTAAGATGGATTCAAAGGAAGAAGTGCTCCACATGAAAGAGTTTTTTGGTGTTGACATGAAATTTTGGAAATTGGGCCATCGCTGTCCAATCTGATATTGAAGGCCGAAACTGTGTTCGAAGTGCTAAGATTTCATATTCATAGTACTGTTTAGCCTGTTAAGCCAACAAGACAGCCTCATATGGAAAAATGTTCAACATGAATTGTGTTCACCTCGTCGAGCCGATCGATTTTGATATATATTTTGACTCAATCCGGGTCCGTGTGCGACCTGAAGGGACAAAACAAGATCAGGCCGAAGTTTCACTCAGGGATCTGAGCGAAAAGTTTGCCATCCGAGTGGAGTTCCCCATCCGAGTAGAATTTGCCATCCGAGTGGAAAGTTTCCATCCGAGTAGAGTTTGCCATCCGAGTGGAATTTGCCATCCAAGTGAAAAGTTTCTAAACACGAGTGGAACTTGGGTGAGATGCATGAATCACGAGTGAAAGTATAACTATTCGAGTGAAGGCTTGATGACCGAGTCAAAAGTTTCCAAATACAAGTGGAATTTCGATCAAGGAGTCATGGATTCAGCGTGAAAATTGTTGTCCAAGTGAAAATTGATGACCGAGTGAAAATTGCTGACCGACTAAAAGGGGCTCCGAATCCGAGTGATTCAATCAGAAGGTAGAGATTAGCCTGTATGGTCATCTAGATGGCCTCGGATAGAAAAGTGTTCAACATGAAAGTTGTTTGTAACGTCGAAATGGTCAACTTTTCTTTTAAGGTCATTATCATATGATGTAGTTCACGGCCTCCATGGATGCTACAACACTCGGACGGTCCAGTCCGTTATATGACCGAGGCCGCTTCAAAGTTGAAGATGACTTCGTGGAGTATTTAAGATGACCTCATTTGTAAAGGTGATCAACATGAGAGTTGCTTGTATCGTCAAGATGGTCTATTTTGATATATAAATTGTCTCAATCGGAGGTCATATGCGGATTTCATAGGCCACACAAGGAACAAGACATAAGATTGGGCCAGATTTGGGCTGAATCCGAGTTAGACTAGAACTAGGACTCTAGGACGTGATTTGTTGTAGTATTCTTGTAAGAAAAGCCTAGATGAATCCTTTGCTTATACGGGAAGTCCAGCCGCCTCTTATATATGTTGAGGGTGACGGACGATTGAACAACACACAATCGAAACATCAATATACTACTTTTTCATCTACATTTTACCTCTCCATTGTATTTTATCTCTCGTTCTTCGATATTCGTCAAGCTTCAAAGTTGCGAATCCCGAGGCCCTAGGGGTGAGCGAATCAACCTAGGGAAGCCCATAGCCGTCGCACTCCCTGACGGGGTCCCTCCCGGGCGTGTGGGGTTTCGGGTCCTCAAAAGAACCTGCCAGCTGTCTTGCGTATCGCGCTGTCGGTTGGGTCTCCTTCGACGTGAGCTGCGGTGCATCACCCCCGGCGTCGAGGGTACACCTGACGTGTTCGTGTGTCAACACACTTTTTGGCGAGTCCATTGGGGACAAGAAGTCAACCATCATGTCTGATCGTCCTAACCCATCTGAGGTGAATGCCGATAACATCATTAAGGCTAAACTTGATGAATTATCAACCGACCATCGCCAAGCTCATGAGGAGTACAAGAAGGCACGTGGGGAGAAGGAGCTGCAAGAGTTCCTCGCAAACTTCAAGAAAGATCTCCAAGGCAATATCACTCCGATTGGAGAAATCAAGTTCCCTCCTCTTCAAGCCGAGCAGGTTAAACCCCCTGTAAGTACTACCTTTTCTCCTGAGCAATTGGCTGAGATTGAGAGTCGTATTCCGATGGTAACAATCTGTTTTATCAATCTTTCTTGGAAAATACTACTTCTCAGAAGAATATGCTTCAATCATATTCTCATAATATTGGTATGCCGAGTAGTGCAGAAAACCTTAATCTTTCTTTATCTATTGCATCAGCACCTACCATACCAATGAATTATCATGCTGCTCAAACAAACCAGATTGTGGCCGCTCCAATTAGTCCTATCATGAGCATACCAAGTTTGGTGGCAACACTGAACCAAGCGTTACCTATAGTTGCAAGCATTGCTAGACCATTGCCGAATTATGGTTCAGCATATGTGCCACGGTTCCTACCTGCCGCTAGTAATCCTTCTCCTCCAATACCACTGCAACAAGCTTCATCGTCCACTATGGACGATGCTCTAGCTAATTTCAGAGAGGAGATGGCTAAAATGCTTCGAGAAAACTTTCGTGTTGAATTACCTAGGAATCGGATTTATAAAAAACCGTATTCCGAGTACTTTGATGCAATATAGCGCCCTCTAGGATATAAAATCCCAGATTTTGTTAAATTTAATGGAGAGGGCACAAAAACCACATGGGAGCATGTTAGTCAGTACTTAGCCCAGTTAGGTGAAGCAGGTTCACTCAATGAGTTGAAAGTGCGTTTGTTTCCTTTGTCCTTAACCGGTAGTGCATTTTCATGGTTTTCTTCCTTACCACATGGCTCTATCCGTGTGTGATCGCAGCTAGAGCAGAAATTTCATGATATTTTAATAGCGGCGACAATGAACTTAAGTTATTGCATCTTACATGGTTAAATAGAAGCATGATGAACCGGTCTCCGATTACGTCAAGAGATTTAGAGATACAAAAAATTGGTGTTATAGTTTGGTGATAACTGAGAGAGACTTGGCAGATCTTGTGCTTAATGGTTTGAAAACTTACATAAGAGAAAACCTAGAAGGCTATGAGTTTTTAAGTATCAATCAAGTTTTGCAAAGGGTTTTGGCTCAGGACAGCCGAAGTAAAGAACTTAACGAAGTGCATAGATATAAAACTGATCGTCCGAAGGTAAATATGGTTGAATAAGATAGTGATCACTCGGACGATGAGGGTGACATCTATGCTACCGAATTTGTTTGGCCATCGAAGACCAAACCTTTTACTTGCAATGATCTGAAACCAATTCATAAGAATCGCGATGAAGAACTGAAGTTGACCTTTAACATTGCTAAGTGTGAAAAAATATTTGATGCTTTGCTACAAGCTAAGATTATCAGAATATCTCATACTTACCGCCATTTGAAGAGCTGAAACAGCGTGCTTATTGCAAGTATCATAATTCTTTTTCTCATGCTACTAACGATTGCAATATTTTTTGATGACAGATACAATCGTCCATTAATGATGAATAATTGAACTTTTCTGAGATGCAAGTTGATAAACAACCTTTTCCTATGAACACCATAGATTTGGGGGGGGGGGGAAGAAGCTCCTCATTCGGCCGGAAGTAGCCAAATCTGCTAATAGGTACAATGTTGTCATAGGTGAGCCCAGGAAAAGCAAGGAAAGCGACAAGGTCTTGGGGAGACAAGTTATGCTTGACAAACAACCCTATGGCAAGGAGATAATTAAGATCACCATCAGTAACCCTACACTCGAGCGGCAACCACAAGTACAAGGGAACACTCAATCAAGTTTGTTAAGCCCAAGAGTCCAGAAGTTGGCAGGTGGAAGAAGAATGAAGGCAAGGTACATCATAAGTGGATCAAGCCAACTTTTACATGTTTCTCTCCAAATATGTCAATCAATCGACCGGTTCTAGCTCCAATCGGTAATCGTACCTAAAGCGACCATGGTCACCATGAGCTGATATGTTTAGCCGGTATGCAAAACCGACTGGATCAAGGGTACCGCTTCCACAAGAACAACGACAGCCTGCTTGGGATCGACTTGGATGCTCATATGAAAACCGACTGAATATTGGTGTTCATCACTCGGTTGGTCAAAATATGCCACCGAGTGGAAAGTATCCGAGTGTAAGAATGCACCCGGGTAGAAATTATTTGAATGAAAGAATACGACCGAGTGTATTCTACTAGGTTGAACGTTTGAGTGGATTTCGTCCAAATAAAAAGGTGCGCCCGAGAGAAAATTTCGTAGGCCAGAAAAGTCGAAAAGAGTGGCGTTTTAAGTTGCCAAGTGTTGCAACAGTGGAGTTAGGAAAAGGCAAGGAAAAATTTAATACCGACTCACTCATCTTGGGAGACAAAACATTCACCATACAGAACCAACTGTGCACAGCAATCTGACCAAGCCGATACTCGCCATCGCATCAAAGCATTCGGTTAATGATCATGAGCCAAGTACTAGCCAAGCCAAGCCACGATATCCCAGATACACTCAACCAAAGTGGTGCCCTCCAGGGCTAACGAAAACCCAAAAGAGGAAACTACAGAGGTTAAGGAATCAAGAGATGGTAGAACGAGAGGCCGAGAAACAAAGAGGTGAATTGTTCAATAATACTCGGCCCACGATACCTACAAAACAAGTATGGAAGCCTAAACCAATGCAAGATACAGTGGCATCTACACCTATCACAGCAACACCTACACCTCTGATGGAGAACGATGCAACCACTACTACATCGTCCACTTCGCCTTTTACTACTTCTTCACTTGGAGATATTTCGGACTCAGTGGACATGCTGGAGGATGGACATGATGTTTTGGACTATGATCCTACATTGGTTCATGAAGGTATGGATATCAATAGGGTGTACTATGTACCCGCTGAGTTTCGTCTTGTGGATGAAGAAGGGGAAGTGGCTCAACTGGATATTGGCAATAAAAATGCAATATTCGGGAAGCCAAAAGAACCGGTGACGCACTTGAAGCCATTGTATCTCAGAGGACAAATCAATGATCACCACTCACTCAGATGCTTGTTGACGGTGGTGCTATGGTGAATCTTTTTCCCTATTCAGTCTTCAAAAAGTTAGGCTTGAATGACGAAGAGTTAATAAAGACGAATATAGTGCTCAATGGATTTGGAGGCAAATAGAAAACTGAAGCCAAAGGTGTGATGTACGTGGAGCTTACAGTCGGAAGCAAAACTTTGGCTACTGCATTCTGTATCACCGAGGTGCAAGGTAATTACAATCTGATTTAGGCCACGGTTGGGTTCATACAAACCAGTGCGTGCCATCTACTATGCACCAGTTCTTAATTCAGTGGGTTGACGATGAAGTGGAAGTCATTCATGCGGATAACTCGACTTGTGTTGATTTGGCCGATGCATCAGTGGATTGGAAACATCCCAATGCTACTTGCTTGACAAGGCGCGACTTATCAGAGTTTGATTTTCTCAACGCTACAAAAAGTGGTTTTGTGCCAGTTTCTTTAAAGCCGGTTGAAGGCAATCGGCTCCAAGGTATGGTATGTTTAAATGGATTCTAATTCCGAGTGGTTACAGAAATGTCATGCAAAATATTGGTCTAGTGAGAATGATATGTATGAGTCTATATAGGAGTTAGATGACATGGATAAATTAGGACAAGGTTTTACATCGGCTGATCCATTAGAAGAGATAGATATAGGAGATGGTTCAGTCACTCGGCTGACTTTTGTAAACAAGAATTTGAGAGTCGATCGTAAAGCTTAGTTGATAAGGCTATTGAAAGAATATATTTGCTGTTTTGCATGGGAATATCATGAGATGCCAGGTTTAAGCCAAGAGCTGGTGGAGCATCGGTTACCTATAAAAGCCGGTTTTAGACCTTACAAACAATCGGGTAGAAAGTTTAATCCAAAAACATACGACCGAATCAAGGAGGAGATCGGTCGATTGCTGAAAGCTAATTTTATTAGACCTTGCAGGTATGCCGAGTAGATTTCTAACATTGTACCGGTAGAGAAAAAGGGGTCCGGTAAGTTGAGGGTGTGCATTGATTTTAGAGATTTGAATAGAGCTACACCCAAAGATGAATATCCCATGCCTATAGCTGATATGCTTATTAATGATGCTTCTGGACATAAGGTCATTAGTTTTCTGGATGGTAATGCGGGATATAATCATATTTTTATGGCCAAAGAGGACATGTCCAAAACGGCTTTCCGTTGCCCTGGTTTTCTTGGTTTATTCGAGTGGACAGTAATGACCTTTGGATTAAAGAATGTCGGTGCCACGTATCAAGAGCTATGAATTTGATTTTTCATGATTTACTCGGTGTTATACTTGAGGTGTATATCAATTACATTCTTGTCAAAACGGATGCTTTTGAATCTCATCTAGTCGATTTGCGTTTAGCCTTTGAAAGAATGAAGAAATATGGACTGAAGATGAATCCTTTGAAATGTGCATTCGATGTATCAGCTGGGATGTTTTTGGGGTTCAACATTCATGAAAATGGTGTGGAGATTGATCCTAAAAAAATAGAGGCTATACAGAAAGTAGAAGCTCCAACATGCAAGAGAGATATGCAAAAGTTCCTTGGCAAGGTCAACTATTTAAGGAGATTCGTAGCCAACTTGTCAGGCAAGGTTGACGCATTCACTCACATCCTTCAGTTAAAGAATGATGTTGATTTTACTTGGGGGGAAAAACGTCAAGAAGCATTTGATATGATCAAGGAATATTTGTGCACTCCTCCGGTAATGAAAGCACCTAGACATGGGGAGCCATTCAAACTTTACATTGTAGTGGAGGAAGGTGTTATTGGTGCTCTTTTGACCCAAGAGACCAAAGAAAAAGAGTATGCTATTACATATTTGAGTCGGCGATTGTTGGATGCCGAGACAAGGCACACATTTATTGAAAAATTATTCCTTTGTCTATATTACGCTTGCACCAAACTGAGACATTACTTAGTACCGAGTGCTTGCATAATAGCTTGTCAAAGCGATGTCATTAAGTACATGTTGCATAGGCCAATTCTTAGTGATAGAATTGGCAAGTGGGCTTATGCTTTGATTGAATATGATTTCTCCTATGAATCTTTAAAATCCATGAAAGGCCAAATAGTTGCTGATTTCATTGTCGAGCATCAGATTAGTGACAAACACGATATTGATGTAAACAATGTCTCGGTAGTACCGTGGAGATTATATTTTGATGGTTCGGTTTGTAACAATGGCCAGGGTGTTGGTATTATTTATATATCTCCCCATGGTGCTTTTTTGAAGCCTTGTGTCGATTAGAATATTTTTGCACAAATAATCAAGCCGAATATGAAGCACTCTTATTCGACCTAGAGATGTTGATGGTTGTAGGCTCCTGTGATGATATTCAGTTTGGTGATATTCAGTTGGCTCCTGTGGCTATGTTACATCCTATTATCAAGCTGTGGCCTTTTAGGGGGTGGGGTTTGGACTTCATTGGAGAAATTCACCCGTCTTCTTCAAAGGGGCATCGGTTCATATTAGTGGCGACTGATTATTTCACTAAATGGTCTGAAGAGGTACCTCACAAGAACATGAGACATACGGAGGTGATTCAATTCATAATTGAGCACATTATTCACACACTCGGCATTCCACAAACTTTGGCTACAGATCAAGGTTCGTCTTTTATGTCACATCAAGTTAAAGAATTTGCTGAGTCTTATAAGATAAAGATGCTCAATTCCTCTCCATATTATGCCCAAGCTAATGGACAAGCTGAATCTAGCAATAAAACATTGATCAAGCTCATCAAAAAGAAAAATGAGGATAATCCAAGGAGATGGCATGAGCTGCTTTCTGAGGCTTGATGGGCACATCGAATATCAAAGCACGGTGCTACAAAGGTAACCCCTTTTGAGCTAGTGTATGGTCAAGAGGCTGTTTTACCGATTGAAGTAAATTTGAGTGATTTGCGGATATCCAAACAAAATGATTTATCGGTCGTAGTCTTTTAAAATTTAATGATGGACAATATTGATGAAGTGGCCGATAAACGTTTAGTTGCTTTAAAGGCCATAGAAAAGGACAAGTTAAGAGCGGCAAGAGCTTATAATAAAAGAGTCAAATTGAAGAATTTCCAAGTTGGCGATATCATGTGGAAAGTGATCCTACCGATTGCTTCAAGAGATAGAAAGTTCGGGAAGTGGTCTCCGAACTGGGAAGGCCCTTATAGGATTGCGAGAATAGTTCCTCGGAATTCATATTTGGTGGAAACAATTCAAGGGACGATGCTACCTCGAGTGCTCAATGGTAAATATCTGAAAAAATATCATCCGAGTGTATGGCAAGAAGCTTGAGTAGGCAATTGCCGATATATGATTATCACCCTTAGCATAAATATGGCCGATACATTATTATCACCCTCGGAAATATAGATGGCCGATGGAGTGTTGACATCGTCCTGAGAACAGACGTGTGCAAGTTATTTTTCGGCACACAAGCTTTGCCGAAAAACAGGGGGGCATGTGTTGACACCAGATTTTGGCACGGAAGAAAATCTTATTAAGATGGATTCAAAGGAAGAAGTGCTCCACATGAAAGAGTTTTGTGGTGTTGACATCAATACTTTTGGAGTTTGGGCCATCACTGTCCAATCTGATATTGAAGGCCGTAACTGTGTTTGAAGTGCTGAGATTTCATATTCAGAGTAATGTTAGGCCTGTGAAGCCAACAAGACAGCCTCATATGGAAATATATTCAACAGGAATTGTGTTCGCATCGTCGAGCCAATCAATTTTGATATATATTTTGTCTCAATCCGGGTTCGTATGCGACCTGAAGGGACAAAACAAGATCAAGCTGAAGTTTCACTCAGGGATCCGAGTGAAAAGTTTGGCATCCGAGTGGAATTTTCCATCCGAGTGGAAAGTTTGCCATCCGAGTAGAGTTTGCCATCCGAGTGGAATTTTCCATCTGAGTGAAAAGTTTTCAAACACGAGTTGAACTTGGGTGAGATACATGAATTCCGAGTGAAGGCTTGATGATCGAGCCAAAAGTATCCAAATACGAGTGGAATTTCGGTCAAGGAGTCATGGATTCAGAGTGAAAATTGTTGTCCGAATGAAAATTGCTGACCGACTAAAAGGGGCTCCGAATCCGAGTGATTCAATCAGAAGATAGAGATTGGCATGTATGGTCATCTAGATGGCCTTGGAGCGAAAAGTGTTCAACATGAAAGTTGTTTGTAACATCGAAATGGTCAACTTTGCTTTCAAGGTCATTATCATATGAGATAGTACACGGCCTATAGGGATGCTACAACACTCGGACGGTCCAGTCCGCTATATGACCGAGGCCGATTCAAAGTTGAAGATGAGTTCGTGGGATATTCAAGATGACCTTATTTGGAAAAGTGATAAGCATGAGAGTTGTTCATACTGTCAAGACGGTCGATTTTTATATATAAATTGTCTCAATCGGAGGTCATATGCGGATTTCACAACCCACGCAAGGAACAAGACAGAAGATTGGGCCAGATTTGGGCTGAATCCGAGTTAGACTAGAAGTAGGACTCTAGGACGTGATTTGTTGTAGTTTTCTTGTAAGGAAATCCTAGATGAATCCTTTGCTTATACGGGAAGTCCATACGCCTCTTATATATGTTGGGGGTGATGGCCTTGAACAACACAAAATCGAAACATCAATATACCAATTTTTCATCTACGTTTTACCTCTCCATCATCATTTATCTCTCGTTCTTCGCTGATCCTCAAGTTTGAGAGCTGCGAATCCAGTGGCCCTAGGGGTCAGCGAATCAACCTAGGGCAGCACATAGCCGCCGCACTCCCTGGCGGGGTCCCTCCCGGACGTGTGGGGTTTCGGGTCCTCAAAAGCACCCGCCGGCTCTCTTACATATCGCGATGTCGGTCAGGTCTCCTTCGACGTGAGCCGCGGTGCATCACCACCGGCGTCGAGGGTACACGTGACGTGTTAGTGTGTCAACAATTCCTCAACTCTTTCATTTCCTGAACTGCATGTTGAGGACTTTGATCTTTACTGCTTGAAGAATTTGACTGAAGACTTTCTCTAATTCCTCACCTCAAATTCTTTACTTAAGTTGTTCGTCACCTGCTTATCCTGATCACGTGACCTGTGCAACCTCAACATTTCATTTCACTCTCACGACTAAGTACATCTGTTGTTGCACATCTGTTTGAGTACTTATTCCGCTGCAATCAGTTCATGACTGAGGACTTCCCTTACTACGAATTTCCTGAGTGTCGAATTTGTTAAAATCACCTATTCACCCCCTCAAGTTGATATAACGCACTTTCAATTGGTATCAGAGAAAGGTACTCCCTTGTTTCCTGTGATTTTGGTTTAACCACCTAGAGTGTTAGTAATGTTGACCGCAGGTATGATCAAGGTTACTGCGGGTTGTCCTACCTTTGAAGGAAAGGACTTCCCCTACTAGAAGAACAAGATGTGGATGCACCTTGAAGCAATTGACAACGATCTCTGGTATGTTGTGGAAAATTGTGTTCCCTTTGTCACTTCAACTATCACTGCCGCTGATGTGAAGAGATTCAAGGTAACTCGACTCTCAAGCAAAGAATATCATCTCTGGCCATTTGAGCAAAGGTTAGTATGGCAGAGTGAGTGCTTTGGGCTCTACAAAGCTTATCTTGGAAAGCATGTCCAAAGTCAATGAAGGAGTATCCACATAAGTTCCCAAGCACATCCAACCTTCTAAATATGTTCTTCATTGACTATATACTAAGTTATGAGGTTTCAAAGTCCTGAACAACATTCACTTATAGCTAAGTCTTCATGCGGTGTTTTTCTTCTAAGTGAATGTGATCGGACCCTATCCCCCTCCATGCTAAGCTCAACCCAGTGTGTTCTCTAATAGTTCATATGCAATCTGTTTGAAACTCGTTCAAAGTCTTCACTCCATCCTTGTCAGCTGAAGAATTTGCGAACAAAGTCCTCAAAAAATTTAATTCTATTTTTTCCAGCCATTGCCGCTCAAACAACACCCACTACCCATGATTGGATAAGCACGAACTTCAGTGTATCCACCGCTTAATACATGGGTGTCACCTGTCGAGCGGAGACGAAGGCCTAGTGGCATTCTGGTCCGAAATTTTCGGACCAGACCATTTCTCACCTGGGCTATAAATACCACACTCTGACACCCGAGGTCATTTCTTCCTCTCGCTCCCACTTCTTACCGCTCGTAGCCACTTCTAGCACCACCACTGGAAATCATCGCCGCCGGTGAGGAAAAGCTTCGCTGCCTCGACCTCCTCAACGTTGTACTCATGCCGACCATGGATCTTCTTCCTCCGCCATCGTCGTAGTTGTCTTCAACAACCGAGTTAGGGCGTTGAAGATCTGGACTAACGAGCTTCCCTTTTCACCATCTACACTTCATCGTGTTCTTTGTGTTCTTCATCCAGGTTAATTTAAATCTTATTTTACTGTCCCTGTTGATACTTATGTGTCTATTAAATCTATGAAAAGTGTTATTCCTCGGCAAATTCATCACATGAAAACTTCCATGCCTTAGAGCACTTGTAAATTTTCACTAGGTCACTTAATTCCCCAAGAGATTCCTAAATTGTGTAAATTTTCGCATGTGCCCAACTCTCAAACCCAAGTCAAGTACACTTAGCAAAATTCCTCAAAATAGTATTAGTGCATTTCCTCAACTTGAGTTATTTTTTAAAATCTTCTAAGAACGGATATGACCTTTTCAAATTATTTGCACCTATACTTTGTTCACAGGTACAAAATGTCAGCTGATGAATCTCTAGGTTCTCATCAACTTAACTCATTTGCAACATTTCTTGAATAAACTTTGCGTACGTCTTGAGAGTCCTCAAAAGATCATATTCCTCAAGTGAAGAAAATGGCTGATGACAAGAAATAGAAGGGTGGAAAGAAGGTAGAGCTCAACACTGCTTTTGAGATTCCTGATGACATTTATGATGAATACCGCACACGTGATGAATAAAACTATAGGAAAGAGACAAAAGAAAAGCGCATAACTTCCTTGTAGAAAATTGAGAGGAGATGGGCCAAAGAATGGAAGGAGCATTCCTTTGGGCACTCGGAAGGCTGATACCACAAGCCTTGCAACCATTAATGACTTTCCTGAAGAATATGCCAAATACAAGGCCAAACTGGAGAAAATTGCACACAAGGTAGTGAAGAAATTCAATGAGGATTCTGCTGCTACCTCCTCCTATGCTGATAAGGCCTCTCACACTGAGACTGCTCCAAAATGAAGCATTCTGAAGAAATCTACTATCAAGCCAAAGTCCTCAACTGCTCAACATTCAGTGCAAAATCCTCAAATAACAACTACAGTGGCAGCAAAGTCCTCGACTACTGCCACACAATCTTCACCGCCACTGAAGCCGATGACCACATAGAATCCCTCAGGGCCACCTGCTTCAAGCTCTGCACACACTTCTTCCAGTGCAAATGTGAAGAGTAAAATGACTGCTGGGCGAGGAAAAAGGCCTAGCCCTGGGAAAGTCCTCAATGTTCCCTCTACATGAGAGGATGAAGATGAAGCTGATGATGAAACACTTGAAGCAATCATCAAAAACAAACAAGAAAGGGTCGCACATGCCAAATGGACCATCATTCCCCTCATGATGGATTTAGATGTCATATCGGACTTCATAGACATCTGGTATGATAATCCTCAAACACCCATTAATGACTTGAAGCTTCCACCTGAACCAAGACACATGTTTACTGCCTTCATCAATGAAGAAAAGTGGAAGGTACACAAAGCCAAGCAAGCCAAAAAGGCTCAGGCCCAGAAAGAGAAGTTTCTAAATAATAACAGTCTGACTATGTCCCGTGATCAATTCATGAAAGCTCAGAATAAGAACAAAAACCTTAGTGAAGAACACAAAAGCTTAAATGCTGGCTGGAAGGGCGCAAATGTTAGATTCATCAATGTTGCAAACAAAGTCATCACTGGACATAACAAGAGGGTTGCAGACAATACGCAACCTAAATCCCCTTAGGCATAGTACATAGTTGAACTGCGTGATGACTCTGGTGAAGAACTTCCCCCAACTGACGAATCTGCCAGGGCAGCTGAAGAAATTGTTGCGCCTGAAGAAACTGCCGAAGCCAGGACGACTGCATCATCCGTGCATGAAGATATTGTCCCTCCTGCTCCAAAATCTTCACAAGTGAAGAAAGTGAAGCTTCCTTCTGCAACAGAAGTGAAGAAAACCAAGGTTGCTGAAAAGGAAGCAGCAAAGACGAGAAAAGCTTCAACAAGTTCAGAGTCATGAGAAGCAAAATGCTTGAGGACTTTGACAACTTCCTCAAGTGCTCTAATTGATGCCAACCCTATCAGTGTTGCACCTGACTATATGGTGGTGTCATTTGGTGTTGAGAACTTAATCCAAGAGGTGGATGATGAAGAAAAGGATGAAGATGTGGACACTCGATGCACAACACTAGTGATACATGATGAATTCTAGGAAAAGATTCATCCGAACTCACCACTGGCCACACCAATTCCTCAGATGCATGAGTCCCCTGCAGCAAGTGAAATTCAGATAGGGTGTGAAGAAAATAGCACTCCAGTGAAGTTCTTCCCGAAAATTTAATTAGCTGCATTAGCAGAAGATACTGCTAATCAAACTTCAACTAAGGAAACAACTACTCCATAAGTTGATGAACCTGCACACAGCATATTCCTCAAACTGAGAAGAGTGCCGATGAAGAACATGTTCCTCATATTGAAGACAATGCAACTGAACGTCATGTTGAAAATACTGAGTTTGAAGTTGTCGTGGCTGAAATTCCTCAACAAAAATCTTCGAAGACTTGTTGGTCGCTTCAAGCCAAATCTTCCACCGAAGAGTATTCAGCCCTTCAAAGGAACAAAAAGGTCAAAGTTTGACATGGCCCAATTCTTTGATGAACATCACTACTTCACTAGCCCCAGTCCTTATGAATCTCCTCAGGTCAGGTGCAGCTGGTTCTGGACCCTCAGTCAGATGAACTAGTATAGCACGGTACTCTTAAACAATGACAAGGTTTTTCATCACAGGTAAATTCCTCACGGAGATATGGAAGAAATTCATTGCTATGAACAAGTTCTTCGGGTTCTTCACGATTCTGGACTACTGCAATTCTGCGCTGACATCTGTGACTAGAATGAAGAAACCATTCTTCAATTCTATGCTACATTGCACATCTTAGGAGATGTGTCAGATGTCACCACTTGGATTCTGCCCTAGATGACTCAAGATACAAACTTCAAAGCCCTTGCAACTGAATTGCTTCGGTCTCTTCCAGTCCCAATCCCCTTAGGATGAGCCAGATGTGTCTATGACGAACCTCAATTGCCAAATCATCAGATACAAGTGCTCATGAAGCCTTTGGCTACTCGTCAGCCGTCAAGAACCAAATTCCTCGCAAAGGAACTGATCTATGTGTTGAGGATAGTGTACCACATCTTGGCCAAAACCTTCTATCCAATCAATGGCCATGACTCAAATGATGAAGAGATTGTGGGCATCATGAATAATTTTCTCTTCAATATTATCCATGGAATCCCCGTAAACCTTCATGATTTATTCATGAGGACTTTGTCCCAGTGTGCTCTGTCACCATTTGATCTAAAGCCTTATGCACCATGGATCATGAGAATCATCTGGAAAAGGTTTAGAATTCGTTACCAGGCTGATATTCTGAATCACCAAACCTACCTACCTCCAATTGAAGTTGTCTGGAGTTCTTTCGACGAGATTGGAGGCAAAGGCAAATATGTGATCTATGAAGGAATTCGGCCCCTTGATGGCCAATTTTAGAAAGCAGCTTCATACTCCACAAATCACGACAGTGCCTCACAAGAAGCCACAAGTCCAACTACACCTCATGTGATGACTAGGTGTGAGCTTCTGCAAAGTCTTCATTAAAAGTTTGATCTCAAACCAAAACAGGTCAAACAACACTTTGGTGCCATTGTGAAAGACCTCAATGCGACTCGGAATGCTATGTAGAAAAATCACTATTATCTTCATGAGAGCTTTGACTGCCCATGGGCTACTCTATCTCACCTCAAGACCCCCGAGGAACTCACTGAAATGGAGATTCAGCAAGACTTTGACTGGTCCTGTCCTCTAAAGAACAAGTTCAACAAGATTCCAGTTCCTCAACTGGTGGCCAGCTCATTTTCTTCAACACACACAAGTTATGAATCTAAAGACCTTGACGACACTGTTGCAACGAACGACCCCAACGCTCATCCTCCAACAAAGAAGTGATATTCTTCAAGGGCGTTAGTCCTTAGTTTCGCCCCATTTTGTCAGTTGATGACGAAGGGGGAGAAATCTGAGTTAGTCTTCAAGCAGGTCTATTTTATCAGTTTATGGGCTTTTGAACTATATTTTCTTTAAGTTACAACTCTCGTTCTTCTGAAGTGTTTGGTTGTATGAGTTGTAAACTTATGCTTGGTGGTGGTTTGACACTTTTGAACCATTTTAGTTCATGCTTATTCCTCATGTATTTCATTTTATTCAAGTTATATGTCAAATGCTTGCATAGATTACAGGACATAGGGGGAGATCTCCATGGTAAAGATCCTCAATGTGCATTTGCATTCCAAAGAAAAATTGGTCAAATATGCATATTTTCAAGGGGAGTCTCTCTATATCTTGCATTCAAATTCCTAAAACTCTATACTTCTCTTCATATTATTATACCCGTTGAAAACTTACCTCTTTGTCATCAATCACCAAAAAGGGGGAGATTGTAAGTGTTTCTAGTTCCCCTTAGTGATTTTGGTGTATTGAAGACTGACAGGTTAAGAGATTGATGTGTTTGTCAATGTACACTGACTCTATAAGCCGTTGAGGAGTTTGAGTTATTCGAAGAATATCAACCCCTAAAAATGTACGTATTCGGGTGAAGACTTTGGTATTTCCTCTGAAGACTTTGAAAGTGAGGAAATTGGTGTGTCCGTGAAGAAATCGATGTGAAGACTCTGAAGCATGAAGACTTTCATTTTCATAGTTTCATTTTCTCTATTCTATGTCATAGGACAACCGTACTATTAAAGGGGGTCGAGGTAAAACTACGGAAAAGTTTCCAAGTGATGCTCATCTCAAATCCTACACATTCAAACCATTCGGATGAATCCTTTGGAAACCTTCAACAGCTTAGTCAAATTCTTTAGTGACAGAGACGAAGATCTTCTAGTCTCTCAGGAATTTGCACTAGCTGAGGAGTTAGGTCTACGCCCGTGAGATTCACCTACCTATGAGGAACATGAGTGACATGAGTACTTTCACAATTGAAAGGTTCTGACCGTTGCTGTGCTGTGTGCCAGCTGTCCCCAACCTTATCCACCTAACGGTCATATCATTGGGGCATTAATGTCAATACATGTCGGGATTGGTCCCCGCCTATAAATAGCCACCCCCATAACCACTAGTTGGTTGGCTGCTCCGCGAGAGAATCTGACACTTGTCATGTGAGAGGAACCCAATCCTCGAAGAGTTTGAGTGAAAATCATCAGTGAGGAAAAACCCCAAACACACAAACCAAAACCCAAAACCCCAAAGTTATTGAGCATCACAGAAGAGATTGTTTCTGTGTGGAACCGACGTTTGTTACCTTTGAGGACTGTGCATCCTCCACACGGTTAGGCGTCATGGTCTAGAGCCTCCAACAGTGAATTATGGATCGCCGAGTGACCAAATTTGTGAGGGTTTGGAAGTCTGCCCTGAAGACTTACCACGATTTTTGGGTGAGGACTATGTGTCCTTAGCTCAAGGAGAATACAGTAAGGACTGGTCGTCTTGGGACAGTTCGTCTTAGGACTGTGTGTCCTTTGGTTTTAGTACCAAAACGCTCCAAACCAGACGTACAACTATCACATCAGTTGGAACTGGGTCATGAAATCACTGTCTTAATTGAGCAACAGGTTCTAATTCCTCAATTCTATCATTTCCTTAATTGCATGTTGACGACTTTGATCTTTACTGCTTGAAGAATTGGATTGAATACTTTCTCTAGTTCCGCACCTGAAATTCTTCACTTAGGTTATTGATCACTTGCTTATCCTGATCACGGGACCTGTGCAAGCTGAACGTTTCATTTCACTCCAACGACTAAGCTATAGCTATTTTTGCACATCTGTTTGAGTACTTATTCCGCTGCAATCAGTTCATGACTGAGGACTTCCCTCACTAGGAATTTCCCAAGTGACGAATTTGTAAATTTCACTTATTCACCCCCTCTAGTGGACATACCACACTTTCAAACAGAATGTGGGAACCATGAAGAATTTTTTGTTCAATATCATCCATGGAATTCCAATAAATCTTCATGATGACAGTGTGCCACACTACTCTGTCACCTTTTGATATAAAGACATATGCCCATGGATCATGAGATTCACGAGGAAAAGATCTGGAATTCCTTACAAGGCTGACATTTTGAATCACCACACCTACTTGCCTCCACTTGAAGTCGTCAAGAGTTACGTCGACGAGATTGAAGGGAAAGGAAAATCAGTGATCGATGAAGGAACTCGACCGCTTGATGGCCAATTTCGCAAAGCAACGTCATACTCCAACAATGACGACACTTGCTCACGTGAAGCCCCAAGTCCTACAATACCGCGTGTGATGACTGACCGTGAGCTCCTGCTAAGTCTTCACTAGAAGTTTGATCGCAACCAAAATTGGGCCAAGCATCAGTTTGGCGCCATTGTGAAATACCTCAACGCGACTCAAAATGCATTGAAGAAAAATCACTATTATCTTCATGAGATCTTTCACGGCACATGGACCATTTTGTCTCACCTCAAAAATCGTGATGAACTAACTGAAATGGAGTTCCAACAAGACTTTGACTCGTCCTGGCCTCCAAAGAAGAAGTTCAAGAAGGTTCCAGTTCCTCAACTGTTGGCCAACTCATTTTCTTTAACATGCACAACCGATGACGCTGAAGGCCTTGACGACACTGCTGCGACGAATGGCCCGAACGCTCCTCCTCCACCAATGAAGTGATATTCTTCATCAGAGTTAGTCCTCAGTTTTGTCCCTTTTCGTCACTTGATGACAAAGGGGGAGAAATCTGAGGTAGTCTTCAAGCTGGTCTATTGGGTCTATTTTATCAGTTTATGTGGTTTTTGAACTATATTTTCGTTAAGTTACAACTCTCGTTCTTATGAAGTGTTTGGTTGTATGAGTTGTAAACTTATGCCCGGTGGTGGTGTGACAGTTTTGAACCGTTTTCCTTCATGCTTATTCCTCATGTTGAATAATGCATGCATGTTAAAATTCGTCAGACACTAGTTTCCATCATGCATTTCAATTTCCTCAAGTTATATATATGAAATGCCTGCATGGATTACAAGATATTGGGGGAGATCTTCGTGGTATAAATCCTCAATGTGCATTTGCAGTCCTAAGCGAAGTCCTCAAATATGCACATCTTCTGGGGGAGTCTCTCTATATCTTCCATTCAAATTCCTCAAAATCTGTACTTACACCTCATATTATTATTCCCGTTGAAAACTTAACGTGTTTTTCATCAATCATGAAAAAGGAGGATATTGTAAGTGGATCTAGTGCCCCTTAGTGGTTTTGGTGTATTGAATACTTATAGGTTAAGAAACTGTTCGTGAGTGTACACATGCTCTATAAGTAGCTGAGGAGTTTGAGTTATTAGAAGAATATCGACCCCTAAAAATGTATGTCTTCAGCTGAATACTTTGGTATTTCCTCTAAAAACTTGGAAAGTGAGGAAATTAGTGTGTCCGTGAAGAAATTGATGTGAAGACTACAAAGCGTGAAGACTTTCGTTTCTAAAGTTTCATTTTATGTATTCTGTGTCAAAGGACCACCGTACTGTTAAAGGGGGTCGAGGTAGAACTAAGGAAAAGTTTTCAAGTGATGCTCATCCCAAAGCCGTTGGAAATATTGAATAGCTTAGTCAAATTCTTCAGTGACAGACACAAAGATCTTCTGGTCTCTGAAGAATTTTCTCTAACTAAGGAGTTAGGTCTTCGCCAATGCGAATCACCTACATGTGAGGAACATGAGTAACATGAGGACGTTCACAGTTGAAAGGTTCTGACCGTTGTTGTGCTCCACGCGAGCTGTTCCCAACCTTATCCACATAACGGTCATATATTTGGGGGCATTAATGTCAATTCATGTCGGGATTGCTCCCCAGCTATATATAGCCACCCCCATAACCACTAGTTGGTTGGCTTATCCGAGAGAGAAACTAACACTTGTCATTTGAGAGCAACCCATTCCTCGAAGACTTTGATAGAAAATCAAGAGTGCGGAAAAACCCCAAACACCCAAACGAAAACCCAAAACCCAAAGTGCTTGAGCATCAGTGAAGAGATTGTTCCTCTGTGGAACCGACACTTGTTACCTTTGAGGACTGTGCATCCTCCAGACGGTTAGTCATTATGGTCTAGAGCATCCAGTAGTGAATTGTGGATTGCCGGGTGACCAAGTTTGTGAGGGTTTGGAAATCTGCCCTGGAGACTTACCACGAGTATTGGGTGGTGTGTCCTTAGCTTAAGGAGAATATGGTAAGGACTTAGTGTCCTCGGACTGTGTGTACTTTTGTTTAAATACCAAGCCACTCCAAACCAGATGTACGACTGTCATAACAGTTGGAACTGGGTCATCCAATCGCTGTCTTCATCGAGCAACGGGTTCTAATTCCTCAACCCTTTCATTTCCTCAACTGTATGTCGACGACTTTGATCTTTACTATTTGAAGAATTTGATTAAATACTTTCCCAAATTCCTCATCTCAAATTCTTCACTTAAGCTATTCGTAACCTACTTATCCTGATCATGCTACATGTGCAACCTGAATGTTTCATTTTACTCCAACGACTAAGCTATAACTGTTTTCGCACATCTGTTTAAGTAATTATTCCGCTACACTTAGTTCGTGACTGAGGACTTTCCTCGCTAGGAATTTCCTCCATGACGAATTTGTATTAATTACTGTTCGCCCCCTCTGTTTGAGATAACACACTTTCATGTATCCTATCAAGCAATTTCCTCACGTCTCTAGCAAATTCTTCAGATGATGACTTTCATCTGGAGACCTGACTTGCAGAAGTGATTAGTTAGATTTCTTCACCACCCACATCTGAAGAGGTGGCAAAGAGTTTATCATCCTGCTAGCACCATATGAGAATTAAGGCATTGAGGCTAATCCACTTCATTTCACATGAGGGGCGGTAGAGAAATTCATTGAGGACTTATGAACAAAGTGATTTGAGGAGTAATGCACATATTCATGTCCCTTGTAGGTTTCATTCATATCAGAAGCATTAGTGTGAGTACTAGCATAGTTTTGACCATATGAGGTATTTGTTCCCTCTGAAGACTTTGTCCACTTGAGGAATTTGCTCTGGGGTTCCTGTTCTTTAATGGTAGTGTCATGAGGACATTCACGTGAAGACTTTCCAAGATACTTTTGGGAATCGAGATTTTCCACAAGGGTGGTCTGTTAATGAAGTTAGTTCCAACATATCTCGCAAATACTTCACCGGCCTGATTTTTGAACAGTTTATAGTTTGAGTCGAATGAGTCATCAGAGGAATACGAAGTTTCACATGCAAAGCCTGTTAGAGTAGGTGGATCAATAGGAGCTCTTTTGCATCAACCCATGAGGTTTTGGGATACTGCTTAGGTTTCCAGTATGACCCGTTGATACGTCTCCATTGTATCTACTTTTCCAAACTCTTTTGCCCTTGTTTTGGACTCTTATTTGCATGATTTGAATGGAACTAACCTGGACTGACGATGTTTTCAACATAGTTGCCTTGGTGTTATTTTTGTGCAGAAATGAAAGTTCTCCAAACGTCCTGAAAATTTACGGGGAGCAGTTTTGGAAAATATAAAAAATATCTGCGCCAAGTTCCACCTGAGGGGGTGGGCCAGTGGGCCACAAGCCCTGGCTCCGCCACCACCCCTGGTGGCGGTGGGCAGGCTTGTGGGGCCCACACGGCTCTGCCGCCCCCAACCTCAGGTCTATAAGTCCCCTTTCGTCCTAGAAAAAATAAAAAGAGAAGTTTTCACCGCGTTTACGATACGGAGGCGCCGCCACCACCTGTTCTTCATCTGGAGGGCAGATCTGGAGTCTGTCTTGGGCTCCGGAGAGGGGAAATCATCGCCATCGTCATGATCAACCTTCTTCCCTCTCCAATTCCATGAAGCTCTTCGTCATTCGTGAGTAATCTATTCGTAGGCTCGCTGGGCGGTGATGAGTAGGATGAGATCTATCATGTAATCGAGTTAATTTTGATGGGGATTGATCCCTAGTATCCACTATGTTCTGAGATTGATGTTGCTACTACTTTGCCATGCTTAATGGTTGTCACTAGGGCCCGAGTGCCATGATTTGAGATCTGAAATTATTTTGTTTTCACCAATATATGTGTGTTTTAGATCCGATCTTGCAAGTTGTAGTTACCTACTATGTGTTATGATCCGGCAACCCCGGAGTGACAATAACCGGAACCACTCCCGGTGATGACCATAGTTTGAGGAGTTCATGTGTTCACCAAGTGCTAATGCGTTGGTCCGGTTCTTTATTAAAAGGAGAACCTTAATATCCCGTAGTTTCCTTTTGGACCCCGCTGCCACGGGAGGGATGGACAATAGATGTCATATAAGTTCTTTTCCCTAAGCACGTATGACGACACAGGGAACGCATGCCTACATCACATTGATGAACGGGAGCTAGCCACATATCTCTCCGTGTTATAGCTGTTGCATGATGAATATCATCCAAACAAATCACCGACCCATTACCTACGAATTTGTCCTACTACTGCTATTAATTGTCTTGCTTTGGTGCTGCTACTACTGTTGCTACTACTGTTACTTCTCTTGCTCTGCTCCTGCTACTACTGTTGCTACTGCTGTTACTTGTCTTGCTCTGCTGCTACTGTTGCTACTACTATCGCTTGCTACTGTTTCTACTTGCTACTGCTGCCACTACTGCTTTTCCTTGCCGCTACTATTGCTCGTTACACTGTGCTACCTGCTACAATTTTGGTTCGCTGGTCGTTGACGGGAACTGACAACTTCCGTCAACGAGGCAACTTGGTGCCATTGATACAATCGTTAGGAATAGTCTGTTGTCAACAGATCGTTACTGACACCATTGTTATCATACTACTTTTCTACTGATACTTTTCTTGTAGATACTAATCTTTCAGGTGTGGTTGAATCTGACATATTCAGCTGCTAATACTTGAGAGTATCCTCTCACCTCCTATAGGCGTACCAACAAATTTGGGTTGAATACTCTACCCTCGAAAACTGCTACGATCCCATGCGCTTGTGGGCCGTCAACAACATTCTTCTAGTTTCGATTGCCGGAGAGTGTTAACAGCATTCTTCTGGTGCCTCTGCAAAGGGGAAGAACAGTTGACATGAAGCATTTTTCTGGCGCCGTTGCCGGGGAGGTATTGCTATATTCTATGAGTCACTTGGGATTTATATCTACTCATCACTATGAAGAATCTAAAAGATCCGAAGACCAAAGTCTTGCCCTCAACTATGAGGGGAGGTAAGGAATTGCCATCTAGCTCTGCACTTGATTCACCTTCAGTTATGAGTAAGTTTGCGACATCACCTCCTGCTAGAAATCTTGATATGTCGCCTGTGCTTGATGATACGTATGATGCTACTGCTAGAGATGCTATGCTTGATACTGCTTTCCCTGATGATGCTAGAGATGCTATTTTTCCTGATGATGCTATGCTTGATACTGCTAGAGATACTACTTTGCCCGATGTTCCACTAGGGGTATTACTTGATGCTCATATTGCTAGAGTTACTACCAATGCTCGTGATGCTTCTGATACTACCGATACTATTGAGATAGAACCTGCTTTTGCTCCTGCTAGATCTAGCTCTCCTAGATATGAATTGCCTGATATACCTGAGGGTTACGTTATGGAGGGAGAGATAACTGAGGATTTTCTTGCGTGTAAGGATGCCTATGACCCTGAGAAATTACTTCTCAAGTGGAAGGAAAAATCTGGGGAAGCTAAGATGAAATATGACCCGAAGTTTGCCACTTCACCTATCTTTATCATCGATAAGGATTATGAATTCTATGTAGATCCTGAGATAATCTCTCTAGTCGAATCTGATCCTTTTCACGGTTATGAGTCTGAGACGGTCATAGCCCATCTTGCCAAACTACATGATATAGCCAACCTTTTCACTAATGAGGAGAAGATCCGCCACTACTATATCCTTAAGTTGTTTCCTTTCTCTCTAAAGGATGATGCTAAAGTATGGTTCACCTCTCTTGCTCCTAGATGTGTGAGTAGTCGCCAGGAGATGGTCTATTACTTCTGTGAGAAATATTTCCCTGCCCATAAGAAGCAAGCTGCCTTGTAGGAAATATTCAACTTTGCTCAACTCCAAGAAGACAGTCTTCCACAAGCTTGGGGGAGGCTCGTCTAGCTACAGAATGCTTTTCCTGATCACCCTCTTAAGGAGAACGAGATACTTGACATCCTCTATAACGGACTTACCGATGCCTCTAGAGACCACCTTGATAGTTGTGTCGGTTGTGTTTTTAGGGAACGAACTGTAGAACAAGATGAGACTCTACTGAATAACATCTTGATCAACGATAATGCTTGGACTATTCTCAAACCCCCTCCTAAGCCAACTCCTAAGAAAAGAGGTATTCTATTCGTGAGTCCCGAAGATATGCAAGAAGCCAAGAAATCTATGCAAGAGAAAGGCATTAGATCTGAAGATGTGAAAAATCTACCACCTATCGAGGAGATCCATGGTCCCGATAACCCGATACAGGTAGTGGAAGTGAATTCTCTGCGTAGGTTTGATGAGAGTGATATTTCTTTTGACAAACCTGCTAGCCTATGCTTTGATGAATTTGAGAACTTTGTTGCCAAACAACAGAGTTTCAATGATCATGTTAGCAGACAGTTGGAACAAAGTACTCGTATGCTTAGCCATTTAAGTGCTTGTGTAGACAGAAATGTTAGCGATCTGAAGCTTCTGAGTAAACATGCCTCTATGATTACTACTCAGGTAGAACAAGTACTTAAAGCTCATAATGACTTGCTCAATGAATTAAATGACAACTCTGTCAGATTCATTACTAGAGGAGGCAAAATGACTCAGGAACCTTTGTATCCTGAAGGTCATCCTAAGAGAATTGATCAAGATTCTCAAGGAATCAGTGCTCATCCACCTAGTCATCCTAAGGAGAAGAAGAAGGATGATAGAAGCCTGCATGCCAGTTCACCAAATACTGTCACACCTGAAGAACCTAATAATATTTCTGCGTCTGATGCACAAACACAATCTGGTGTTGAACATGAACCTGGTGACAATATGGACCGTGATGTTCATAATAATGCTCAACACAGCAATGATGAGGATGTGGAGATTGAACCTACAGTTAATCCTGATAACCCACAACCTAAGAAATACGATAAGAATGACTTCACTACTAGGAATCATGGTAAAGAAAGGGAGCCATGGGTTCAGAGACCTATGCTCTTTCCTCCTAAGACATCCAAGAAAAAGGATGATGAGGATTTTGAGCACTTCGTTGAGATGATA